>NC_028357.1:3865701-3924836 GCF_000741045.1 Vigna radiata var. radiata | reverse complement strand
TCTCCTCTAGCTTCCTTCCCTCTTGGAAGGCTTTCGGAGCTTGAGATTCCTTGATTCACCTATACACCTTCATTGAGACATCCATCAAACACTTACCGTGCTTCATCTTCATCCATCTATTCGCTGCTTTCCCTGGTTTTGGAAGTGTTCGTGATTGAATTGCAAGGATGTTTCCATCAGCAGAGCTCACAGCCTCACCCCATAAATGAGATGGGACATTACCATCTATCAAAAGTGATCTTGTCACCTCTAATATATGTCTATTTTTCCTCTCAGCCACTCCATTTTGTTGTGGTGAATAAGAACATGTAGTTTGATGCAAGATGCCTTTAGAATTCATGAACTCTATTAATTCAGTCTTAAAATATTCTCCTCAATTGTCTGACCGAATAACCTTAATAGATGTATTAAATTGTGTAACAATTAGATGATAGAATGAACGAACCACATTACACACACCTCACTTTTATGTTTAAGCAAATATACCCAGGTTATCTGAGTACAGTCATCAACAAAACTGATAAACCATTTTTTTTCCTATATGTGTAGGTTGTAGGGCAGGATCCCAAACATTTGTGTGAATTAATGAAAAAGGAAAATCATTTTTGTTATTGCTTAAAGGAAACACAACACGATGATTTTTTTCCAAAACACAAGTTTCACAAAAAAAATCAGAAATATTGGATATATGAAATAGTGACGGAAATAATTTTTTTAAATAACCAAAAGAGGGATGTGTCAACCGTTTATGCCACAACCAAATTTCTTTTTTGTTTTTATCTTGTATGTGATCATTCGCAAGACAAGTCAATCCTCTTTTATTGTTTTGTTGTGAGACATTTTCAAGATAATACAGTCCTTCACTCTCTCTACTATTGGCAATCTTCTCCTTGGAATGGATGTTCTGAAAAAGACAATGGGTAAAACAAGGCAACACAAGAATGTGATTTGGTTAACTTGTTGACGGAGATAAGATTACAGTTTAATGTAAGAATAAATAAAACATCAGAAATCGATAAAGAAGGTGAGAGGGATATAGTACTTATACCTTCAATAGGAGACGAGACCCCATTGGCATTAATAATAACAGTTTTAGAACAATTAGAGGAAAAATTAGTAAATATATGAGGATCACAAGTCATATGATCAGTAGCACCTGAATCAATTATCCAATCACTACCCTTAGTAACAACAGAAAGATTAAGAGTAGAGTCAGATATATCTGACTTGGTCACAAATCCGGCAGCAGTAGAAATATAACTCTTGGAAGCAGCGGAAGTTCTAGAATCATGTTTCTCCGATTGATTGTCATCGGAAGAAGCCATCAGAAATATTCAATGAAAAAAAGCATTGATTCCTAAACTGTAAAGGATATCAGTGTTTGACTCTGATACCATAATAAAAGGTTTAAAGAATAATTCTAATGTATTATTTCAAGGAATAAAGTACCATATATATACATACAAAGATCCTATAATCCTTCATCTATTAAAGGAAAGGCATGTGCACAAATATGCACAAATTATAATAATATCTAAAATAAAACTAACATAATATTTGATTGCCTAATATCCTTTAATAGAATATTTGGCATATCTTAACAGGGAGGACTTTGTATTTGCAATTAACTTTATCCAGCTTTCTCTCAATCCACTAACTGTGGAATTTTTCATTGCTCCAAGTGAAAAACTAATTAGAAGAAGGAACATCAATCAGTTCATTGGTATTAGTCCTTTAGAACAAGATAAGTTGTTAGGAGCAATCCTTCCCTTAGTTTCATCCAAAAAAGAACAACATTAAAGTCACTAAAAATACACAAAGGAACCTATTGCATATTGGACATATCATACGAGAGGGACCTTCTACAAGTGTAAGAGGTAGAACCACGTATGCCAACAATATTAAAAGATTTACCCTTCATAGAAACAATGATAGAGATATATTCTCAAGATAATGAAAAAATTGTTACGGTAGGAAGTCGCACGTGATTAGAAATAAGATTAATTTATAATATATAAGTAGATGCAAATCTCATTTTATAAGCTAGTCCTATAGAGTTGAGTTAGACTTAAAAACCGCTTTCTAATAGTTACTCAAAGCTAGCTAGACCAGGAGCGTTATCCAGTTGACCATTCTAACAAAAGATTTATCAGAGTGAGCCTTGTTCTTGATAGGCTTACTAGAATTTGATTTAGTTCAAATATTCCTTATCCTTGTGTTTTCTTTAAGAGAAAACCTCTAATCTTCACAAAGTAAAACAAAAATATATCTTTCTCTTCCAATAAACAATTACATGTTCAATCAATCTACTGTGAAAAAAAAATATATGTCCTCTTCTCTCCCTATACAACAAACAACATTAAATTAGTAAAACGAAAAATTTCAATAATGTTTTAAGATAACATAAAACTAAAAAAACTTCAATTTATTACATTTATTGTCTATTTTCCTAATCTATGTAAAATTATATAGAGAATAAATAGTAATAAATCTAATTAAAATAAAATGATAAATGATATTAAATCTTATTAAACTAAAATAATTGTAATAAAATTAAAAAATATTCATCCATAATTAGTATTTATTAAAAAATAATATAATGATTTATTTTTTAAAAATTTTACTAAATATTAACCATAACCTCTACTTAAAATCCTTACCAAGAAGAATTGAATGATTATTTTCAACCTTTCTTTTATTACATTTGCTCATAGAATGAATAATCATCTAAAGAAGATATATGACTATTAAATATTTGTATTTGCATCTAACTCTTCAGTTTATAAAATGGAAATGGTATAATATTGAAGTTTTCTCTCAATTTTACATTTTGCAATATATCACAAGTTTAAATATGAGTCATATGAATGTTCCATTAATGCAGAGAGAGAAAGAGAAAGATTGTTGAGGATAGTGGTGAGGTGTAGGGTATTTTTGGAATAAAAGAAAATAGTGAGGAGGTGTAGAGTATTTTTGAAATAAAAGAAAATAGTAGAGAGATGCAGGAACACTTGAAATGATGAAGGAGCACTTGAGGTGGTGAAGGGGGCAACACCCTTTTCATATTCACTATCAACACAAGCATAGCCAGGCCTTTCCGGGCAACTTTGATAAGAGGATTTATCTTTGCACTACCTAATTTCTCCTTGCATCTCTCCATTTTATTTTCTTTACAAAAATACCCTTTGGTAATTTTTTTTTTTACTTTTACCTTTAACTTTTAATTTTTCAAAACCCTAATCCTTTGTTTTCCCTTTTACTTGAGACGCGCCGCAACACCCCACCCCCACACATCTTTCTTTTTTCCTCTCTCCCACAACTTTTCCTCTCTTCTTCTTTTCCTTTTTGTTGAGTTTTCTTGTGTTCTCTCTGTTTTACTCTTTCATTTCTTCCATTCATTGGTTTACGTGCTTTGATAACATAGGTTTTCTATTATTAGAGAGGTAGATCCAAACAAGAAAATGAACAAAAGTATTTGTTCAAATTTTCAAACTTGTATAATTAAATTAATCATAAATGTTATCATGCTCATAATTTTTTTTAATTTGTTAAATATGGCTAAGAAATTTAACCACTAAAATTAATAAAAAGAAAAAAATTACTATAACAACATATGAAAATGAAATTGTAAAGATGGATAGAAGGAAAAAAGGAGATGATAATAAAGAACAAGAAAAATATCATACACAAGATAGAATATAAAATAGTTGAGATATATTATCTTTATTTTATATTTATCTTTTATCTTTAATTATTGTATTATTATTTCTTATTTGTATTTTGGACTTAACCTATATTTCTTGTATTATAAATAGAGGACCATGCGTGTTGTTGTATTATAAGTATTTTGGACTTTCATATAGAAAATTGTAAATTACTTTTTGTATCACTTCTTTTATTTATAATGGATTCAGTTCACAATTAAAAATAAGTGTAAAAGGACTCAGATAACCATGTTTATGACAACGAACAATCACCGTTGGACAAACTAACCTCATAACTTATAAAATAGGAGATTATGCATTCATAATTTTATTGCAATATAATTGTTGGGTTTTAACATATAAGAGGCAAAAGAATAAAATGGAAACTGATATCTTTTATTGAGCATAAGCAAGAAATATTTATACTACATAATTTGTAACTGATTTTTAAAAAATATATGCTAAACTAATTAATTTAAATAATGCCTAAAATTCTCCTAAGAAATAGAATATGAATATTTTTATTTAACAGCTTTGACTCTTTCAACCAAATGTTGTTTAAGTAACAAAATTCCAATACTTCTCCTTGACTCAAAGTTAGCATACTCTAAGTTTTTTCGTCCTTGACCGCATCATCTAAAGTTCCTCCAGTTTTGGAATTCTCGATTACTTCTGGTTTCTTTATCTTTTCAAGAACTGCGTCTAACTATGAGTTGTCAGTGTCTTTCACCTTTCTAGTATTGCCTTGTTGCTCCGCATTTTCAGCTTTTGCTTCGGGAGGAGTTGTCTTAGGATGCTTTTCTTCCTCTAATTTTGTTGGTTTAATTTGACTTTCATCAACTTTAACACCCACTAGCTCTACTTTCTTGTCATTCAGAGATGGGGATATTTTAGATCCTTCGACATTTTACAGCTTGTTTGTTTACTCTCCATTTGTCTTTTGAAACATGCAACCTCGTTTGTTTTCCATATTGCAAAGTAGCGCATATGAGTGATTTCTCTTCAATTTCAGGTAGGCTTTGTTCCTGCATATTGTCTTCAACCTTGTGCACAACAAATTGTTCTTTATCAATCAAATTCAAGGCGAAGCTCTTGCCTTTCATTTGAACTCTGAACAATTCTTTATTATCTGAATCTTTAATTATGCAGGTTTTGTCTTCAAATAAAACTTTATAGCCTTCTTCTAGAAGTTGGCCAACACTCAACAAATTTTGGTCAATTTCAGGAACATATAGAACATCAATAATTAATTTCAAACTTGTGCAACCTTTGATCAAGATGGTTCTTTTACCCTTCACTGCTATTTTTGCCCCGTTTCCAATTTTGACATTTGTGTTGTAGGTTGCATCAAGATCTTTGAATAATTCTTTATCGTTAGTCATGTGGTTTGTGCAATCACTATCAATTAGCCAACTTTCTGTTGATCTCGCAGTAGCAAAGCAGGAAACAACAAAAAGTTCTTCTTCTTCACCGTCTTCAACCGCAACTTGTACATTCTCTTGTTTTTCTGATGACTTGCATATTTTCTCCACATGCCCTAAAATTCCACATTTATGGCATTTAACATCTGGCATCCACCAACACTTTGTATGTGGATGATTATTTTTCTTACAAAAAGGACATGATGGAAAAACATTAGAGGATTTGTTATAATTTTTGTGGTTGAAACTTCTTGACCTTTTTTTCAGCAATTTAACTATCAAAGCCCCTTCAATATGACCTTCTTCTCTCATGAGTCTTCTTTTTTCTAGAGCCTGAAGTGCTGCCAAAAGTTCTACCAAGGTAATAGTAAAGAGATCTTTTGAGTTCTCCAAGGAAGTCAATGTGGCTTCATATCTTTCTGGAATTGTTACAAGTATTTTTCGAACAATTCGAGAGTCAGGAATCTCAGTGCCTAGAAGACGTATTTTGTTTGCAATGCCGAGAAGCTTGTCCGCATAATCTTTGATCATCTCTGAATCTTTCATCTTCTGCATCTCAAGTTCTCAAACCAGATTCAAAGCTTGCATTCCTTTGACTCTCTCATTGCTTTCATACTCTTCCTTCAAAAACTTCCAGATTTCATGTGTCGTTTTCAACGTCATTATTCTGTTGAAAATGACTGGAGATACAACTGCGAACAAAATTGATTTGGCTTTGGACTTTCGAAGCCTGCTTTCTTTGTGATTTTTCATTTGAGCAATCGTAGGATTATCTGGCAAGGGAGCCACTTCGTAGTCCTGTTCTACCGCTTTCCATACATCGTTAGCATCAGATATGCTTCCATTTTGACAACCCACATTTGATAGTTTTGTCCATCAAATACAAGTATAGAAACCGTAGTAAACGAGGTTTAAGATTCCATTTTGTTTGTGATGGCTATTTTGTGGTTGTAGGTGTTTATGAGTTATATCACAAATCCCGTAAAATCATTTTTACTCTAATATCAATTGTTGGTTTTTAACATATAAGAAACAAAAAAATAAAAAGGAAACTGATATCTTTAATTGAGCATAAGCAATAAATATTTATACTACATAATTTGTAACTGACTTTTAAAAAATATATACTAAACTAATTAATTTAAATAATGCCTAAAATTCTCCTAAAAAATAGAATATGAATATTTTTATTTAACAGTTTTGACTCTTTCAACCAAATGTTTGAGTCACAGAATTCCAATAATAATTCATATAAAAATCCATGATGGTTTCAAAGATGTACTCAAACTTGAAACTTTCTTATGGCTGAACTTGCATTCCATTTCCTTAACATATGTTCCTGATTAATTATTTGCTCAGAAGCACCGCAATCCATATAACGAACAATAATTAGTTTCACTAATCATGCTTCTTACTGCTAACACTAACTTTTGAAGTAGTAGAGAAGGTATGACCATCATGTATTCACACCCTACCTACAATACACGTTTTTGGTCATCAAAAAACATGACAAATTAGGAATGAATGATCATATGACATAAATAGATCCTAATACTACATATGATCACCTTCAATACAATTTGAACCGAAAGCTATCCAAAAACAAGAACTTGCTCTTGCTACTTGGTTAGGTTATCTTCCTAAAAAAGGAACATGCAGCAGGGAGCAAGGTCCTAATGAACACCCTGCATAGCCTCCTTCTGACGACTTTGTTGAGTGTCATTAGTAACATGCTGATCATTCTGGCCAGACCTAACATCCTCGTTCCCAGGCGTAGCAACACCAGGTATCTCCCCAAGTCTCTCCTGCAGCAACATTATATCATATATATATATATATATCAGATAGCAGACTCAGTCTGCATAAATTTTGTATGGTCGCAAGAGTGGAATTGAAAATTAGAAAGTCATATTAGTCATCAATATGTATAACTTGGTATTGGCAACAGTGCTTGCCAATTAGAATAATAGACAAAAAAACACGTATCAAAGCATTTTAAGATTTAAAAATCACCTTGAGAGAAGCGTTCTCAGAAAGTAGTTGCTCGTACTCACTCCTGATCCTGCTTACTTCTGCTTGGAGAGTGGCATTTTCTTCTTTCAAAACGTCAGCACGCTGAGCTAGTTCATCGCATTCAGCCTGAGAACAGTACACACAAAAGAGTTTGAAATTTGACAATTATGACCTACAACCTGAAAAATGAAAAAAGTTGTACTCTCCGTCACCTGCTTCCGTAACCTGGATCTGCGTGCGGATTCTCTATTAGACTGCTTCCGCCTTTGTCTTTTAAGCTCTCTTTCGTCCTAAAAAATTAACCAAAAAAATGAAGATTAAAACAAAAGTTCAGAGAAGTAATACCTAATAATGTAACAACCTGTAGCCAAATTTGTGGCTGAACACCATCTCTTGACCCAGCAGTAATCATCCCCCCAGCAACTGCAGTAGAAGAAACCTTTCCATGCAGTGCAGGAATGGCGGATGAAGTTGGCGTGCCCCAGTAATCCATTCCTATATTTAAATTAGTTGTGGGACCAGGAATTGCTCCGGGAGCACTTGCAGTAGATATAGGTATGGCAGGCATAGTTTGGTTAACAAGTGTCTGAGGTCTACTATGTACCCCATTTTGTGGAGCCGAACTTCCATTTTGAGATGGTTCATCTGTAATATAGCAAAACAAGTGTTTCAGCCTTAACATGGATACATTATAAATATACACAAAGCAACACAAATACAAAAAAATTCCAAACATAACCTTGTCATACCTTCAAAAGAGTCCTGCCTCTCCCCGGATTTCAATTGAGAATCCTACAAAATTCATTGAAATAAATACCAAGGATACTTACTACCAGGCAGTGGAAGCATAAAACAAAAAATAAGGCAGCATCTACAATAGATTACGTTTCTGAAGATCAATTAAAACCTTCTTAAGATGCTATAAAAGGAAGATCCTTATTTTTCAAAACATGAGCATGCTAACACTATGTATGAGTATGGGCAAAGCTTTTTAGGAACAAAGGTTTAACAGAAATAATCCTGATGCACATTTACCGGGAATAATAATATTATTATTATTATTTAAAGCTTTGGAACATACATCAATTCATATATCATATTGGTCAGTTCAATGGTAATTGCATTTTATTTGAAAACCCTATTAATATATGAAGCTGTTTTTTTTGGGTTAGCATATGAAAGTTAATCCACCGCACAACAACCAATTATGGCCATTCTTAATCTTTGGGGGAATCAAGAGGTTTTGGGTATGAGATACCAAATAAGCAGAGGAAGAAAACTTTGATTCCTGTATACAAGTCTTAAGAACAAGTAAGATATTCATAATTGTGTTAACTACAGTAATATAAAACATATCTGTCATACTATGTAATTATGAGAATATGTAATTAAGCATGGATTAAGGAAAAGATAAGTATTGCAGAGAATCAATTTGGCTTAATGTCAGGAAGGTCTACGGAAAAAATGAATTAACTTTTACAGGAATTGATGGGAATTTACAAAAGCAAAACGAGAGACTAATATTTTTTATTGACTTGGAAAAAGGTTATGATTGAGCGCCAAGAGAAGTTTTACGAAAACTATAGAAAATAAAGGTGTTCATGTATGATGTAGTAACAACTAGTTTGAGAACTCTAGGAGGCAAGACTAGGGATTTTCGAAAGGTTATGATTATATCAAGGCTCACTCTTAAGTCATTATTAGTTTAATCTAGTCTTGGATGTGTTTAGCCTAATTGCATTTTCTTTTTGCGCGTATGTTATTGTTTTGAATATGGAAAACAATTAACTTTATACTTAAGATTAGTAAACAGACTATGTAAATAGAGTTTTCACTTAAGTAGGAATAAAACAGTATATGCATTGCAGTTTTAGTAAGAGGCAAGCGAGATAAAACCTAAGCTTATTGTGATTACGAAACACCTACCAAGTACTCAGGCATGTTCTATTATATTGCCATTTGTCAAACTATATTCTATAGTACTGAAAATTAGGCTATAATGGGATTGTTGGAAATATCACATCAACTTGCGATATGCCTAAATTAAAGTATACTTCCACTTTACAAACTGATTTTCTAGACTTGAATTACTCCCAAATCTAAATTGTAAGATAAGTTTAGAGTCTATTTTAATAATTGTTGTTGTTGGGTCTATTAGATCACCCACATATGTCCAATCCTATAAACTTTACTCACGTGAAGTCTAATCCTCAATGTGAAAAGGTGTGTTAAAGATACCACATCTACCTAATCACATTAAAGTATATAATGTATATAAGTGGAGAGATGTATCTCACCTTATAAGCTAATTTTGCGGTCCAAACCCAAATTCTAAGATGCATAATAAGAGAAAAAGATGGGAATGGCATAAATGAATGTGTGGTCATGCATGAAAGGATAGGATAAAAAATGAGTTTATATAACGAGATATTATGTAGCAAAAATTGAGGAAAAGATAAATCACTTTATTTTATTTTTTTGAAAGCTAAATCAATATCTTATTGATAATGTAATGAGGAAAAAAATGCATGTTTCATGTTCTGAAAAAGATATTCAACTTTAAGATTCAACATATCATTTGTGCTAAATACGCCATTTCATAGCAACTGAAAATAGGGCAATAGGAGTTATACACCCAAGACCCATGCCAATTTCATTACCCAATTTACAAACACATTAGAACGTTAAAAAATTATTAGCACGATCTGTCTTAAAATTTGGCTTTAGGTAATAACAAAGTGAACATTTATTAATTCTTTAAAAATTTTACTAAAACCATTCAACCTTTCTTATTTTTTTCACTCATAAACTTGCTATCGTAATGCTTTTAACTAGTATTTTCTTACGCACCAAAGTTTTAAGAAGTTGTGTTTACACCCCTAGGACAGTTATTTATAGAATTATATCATGCCCCATTACTGAGGCTAGAAAAGTAAAATGCTACAGAATTATATTTTGGTAGTCTAGAAAGAGGTATATCATCCTTCAGATGTCATTTTACTAAATAAGCATGCAGGAGTCAACACGGACTTAAGACTGTCACTTCTTGGATAGATAAATATACAAGTGGCACATAACTTACATTCTGGGAATTCTCACCACTTCCTTCACTAGTTCCGTCACTTGCACTATCACCACTGCAAATCCAAATTTCATCAGTATAAGTATAGACAGTATGCAATTGCAAATAGAAAACCAATTAAGGGACTTATATAAAGTGATAAACCATCCATTGGAAACCCTACCCTACCCATATATATTTTCTGCAGTAGCCAAGACAGATAAAGCCCCAGTATTAAATCTAAAAAATATTAATATCAGGAAGTGTCTAACCCAAAAAAAAAATATCAGGAAGTTTATAGGCATGTTAAATATCAAATGTTCCTCTAGTCTTATAAAAGTAAAAAACATAAAGAAATTCCATACAAAAGCTTTCAAGCTGTATCAAACACCTGCATACTGGCACAGACAAAGAAAGTCAACCCCAATTACTAGATTTATTTGAATGACCTAGAATGATACAAAAAGCATCTCCACAACTAATATCAGTTCATGATTAATTACTTATTAAGAAACAACAATTCGGTTAAACACTGAAAGGGATAACAAATAAGAAAAAAGCTCGGACAATTCCAAATAGTTGCTGGATTTAGTTGTACTTGTGTCAGATGTCAAACACTTCAAATACTCCTGGGTACATATTAAAATAACTTTACTTTATTTTATAAAAATTTAAACTAGTAAAGACAAAAAAATATATATAAATAAATTGTAACATTTTATTATGTCTACAATGACCCATGCTCATTTTATAAGAGTGTCTCGTTGGATTTAATGTGTTTTATGTTAAATTTATATTAGTTTCATATATTACAGATAATCCACGTTTTCTAAATCACGAAATTACTTTGATTCAAATAACAGAGGCCTAACTTTAACAACTATTGATCAATAACCGAATCTTACCTCTTGGAATGAATCCCATTAGCAGATTCTCCGTTTGTTTTACCAAGTTCACTATTTTTTCCAGTAATCCACATATTCAAACTACCCCCACTAGCACTTCCTTTTGATCTTTTGACGGGTAATTTTTCCTTCACCTCAGGAGGTTTAGCACCAACTTCAATGCTGCCTGGGTTATTTCCCTGCATGTCAACTTGTAGGTCACTTTTACTTGGATAAAGACAATTAACGCACAGGAAGGAGAAAAGACAGGAAATAAAAGAAAGACAAAGTGAGTGACAGGGAGAGCACAGCAAAAAGGAAAAAAGACAAATGCAGAACATTAAAAGAACTCACCGAAGAATCTGCAATACCATTTGGAGAAGCCATGGCAAAAGGACTGAAAGGATAAGAGCCCTAAAGAAATTGGTAGAAGCACGCGAATATTGGTTAATGAATTCTAAATTATGATGAGTAATTACAACATAATCTTCACAAGAAAGAATAATATACAAATAATACCGGAGGAATGGATGGATGGGCATAAATGCCACCATGGGGATACATTGCTACATAGGGATGTGGTGGGGTGCCATAGGGAGGCATAACATGCTGCAAGTAAATATACCATCAATAAACCAATGGAAACACGATGGAAAATTCAAAGTATTCAACAATATATGAGTAAATATAAATTTTTCATGTTGCACGATGGATTCAATTTGAATATTATTTTGGATAGACATGGTGTAATAAAACTAACTACATATCATATTCCAGAGACATGCAAGGAATTGGCATCATTATTAACTCATCATAGATTAAGCCATTATGAGAACCAAGTGTAAATAATAACAACAAATATATAAAATACAACAATAAACTAGTTACATCCCTTTCAGTTTAAGGATGATAATATCTTGTCAAGACAAAGCAACAACAATGTTTATATTTGCAATTGGGCTAGAGCTAGAGCAGTTAAAATGTTGATAATAGCATAAGAAAACAATAATGTTTACAACAGTGAAGGATTGGTAACATTAAGTTTTGACAATCCCTTCAGATTTCTAAAGACAAACTCAAAGGATATAGTATTCTAAATTATTGTACCAATGAGATAGACCAATCATTATGTATGTCATGAATACCTGGACACCCCACATAAATGGGTGGGCTTGGGGACTTGATGCTAAGAAACTGTGTGGAGGTATGGGAGAATATGTCTGTACCATTAAAAAATTGAGGGTCAAAATCCAAGCTTGACAAAAATAAAGCACAATATGCAAATTAAGGCTTTGTCATTGAAAACCTGAAAGTTAGACCAGTCAGGATTAATGCCAGTTGTTGGAGACTGCTCCTGGAAAAGACAATAAAATATTTCTAGCATCATTTAAACTCTTAACTGTCAAATATAGACAAAACAAAAGATCCCTGATAGACCTGTGACGTAGCTGGAGGGGTCTTAGACTCCTTCTCCTTCGGGGTTTTGTCCATGTCACTACTACCCATGCTTTTATATAGGTATCTTCCAATAATTTACACTATACCATTCTGCATCAAGAACAAAACTTATATCACAAGGCAGTCAAACGGACACAGAAACCACTCTCCTGTGAAACCAACAACTAGTTCCATAACAGAAAAGTTATCCCAGGGAGACAAAACACTTTATGAACCCGTTATCAGTTAAACTATTCTAAAAATTCTAGTATTACACACTTCATCTAATTGGTTATATTGAAAGAAAATCAACTAATGCAATTGTCCCTTTGCCCACAATAAACAAAGCCGCATAATTCACAATTCATTATTTATCTTAAATTTCTCTCTGTATCCCCCAAACAAGCATAGCACTGGTAGGTCATGTTCTTCAGTGTTCTAACAATACGGCGTTAACACATTAGTCCCCACCTAAATTGACTCAGCAAAAATGATCAAATACTTCAATTTTTTTCACAAAATAAAATATACACGGTGAAATTCATAAAACCCAGCAATCCAGCACCATGAACAATTAAAATTGTGGATGAAGAGAGCTATGTACAACAAATTACAGCTGAGAACAAGAAGCAATTCGCAAAGCTAAAGCAGAAGAAATATAGTGAAAACCTTATATACATGATGGCCGTTGAAAAAAATACTTTGGGCGGAATTTGTTCTGGATACGATGAAGAAGGCTATTTTTGTGGGAAGAATTGAAGAATGAGGAAGAATTAGGGTTGGTTTGGTTTGGGTTTAGGTTGAGGTTTGATAGCGGGTGGCGGTGTGTTGGTGACGGTGAGAAAGCAATGCACAGGTCGTACGGTGTGTCGCTGTCCCGTGGCAGAGATTTCGTTAATGCTTCGATTTCGGAAAGAACCAAAATGGAATGCCCGTTTACTCCTCCGGTGTGTTGTGCTCCTAAATTTTAATATATATCATACATTTATTCTTATCTAAATTTGTAATACATTCTGTGCAGCTAAAATCTGTTTTTATTATATATATTAAGATAAATAATATTCAAATTCATATAAATTTTAATGTATAAAATATTACATATTTTAAAAAAGAAAATTCTTATTAATTTAGTTTTAAAATGCTAAGTTGCAGACTTGTTGAATTCAAAAGAAAAACATTAACCAAATGTCATTTGTATGTATGTAGATAAATTAATTTATGGTTTATTTCCTAATTATTTTCACCCCTTCTATTTAAAGCATATAAGTAATCCCTATACTATAGATATGTTTTTCAAAGTTATCAAATAAAAACCTTAGAAATTTAATGACTAGACACAAAATGCAAAAATGCGATGATTTGAACAACACTTAGGTTAAGAAAGAATAATGTTTGTGACAAATTTAAAAAAATAATAATTAAAGGGAATAAAGATATTTGTCAAAGTTTGACTAAAGTATATCTCAAAACAAACATTTACACAACTAGAATTAGTCTACAAATTGTATTATTTATATTATATATTTATAGTAGTTTATTATAATTATTAAAAATAAAGTACTAATTTATAATTTATATATATATATATATATATATATATATATATATATATATATATATATAGATAGTAGAAAGTTAGCAACCACTTTATTTTCTTTATTTTCAAAACAAGCTAAAGTTGTGTTTAACCCACCACACTTCAATTTTTTTATTATTTTAAATAGAAAATAAATCTCGTGAAAACATTTATTTGAGAACTATAAATATATGTAGGTACAGACTCATTTATGAAACCATAATTACCTTAAAAAGAAAAGTTTTTCAGTCTGACTCGAATTAACAATAATTTTTTGAGTGATTACTAATAAAACATGGTGTGCTTGGGTGTCAGTTTGACTTTTGCTGTTTAATAACTTTATTATATCTCCTAATAAATGAACGATTTTGAACTTGTTTATTCTTTTCTTCTGTCATGCAATTCTCTCTTTCCTCTGTTTTATTCTGTTTTCTTTGATTAAATTCAACTTTTCAATTTTCAAATTCTAGTGATATTGCAAATTATGGAAACTTCTATAAAAGTATAGTTGAATATTGATTTCGTTAGAAATTGGTTGTTCATTCTCAACTATTCAATATATTCAATAATAGTTGTTATTTTTCATTTTAATTTCTCAAATTGATAAATTTTTGTAACTCAATAAATTTTGCTTTTTAAGGTTTGTTTTAGTTTTCTTTTTTTATTTTCTACATACCAAGTTATATATTTTTCATAAATTTACTATTTGTCATTATAACATTCTACAAACTCAATAATTCCTTAATTTAAATTATACATGATTCAACTATTAAGTATAATATATGTTCTAAATATAATATTACATTTTCAAAGAATAAGTACTGGTGAAAGACAATTCAAAAAGTTTAAGTTTAACATTCAAATGATATTAAAATTTTTTAAAGTACATATTATTAAAAAAACTAAATTTAATTTTTATTTAAAGTCTTCAATGATTCTTCTTTTGTTCTCAAACTTCACTCATTTATAAAAAAAATTTGTTGAAATATTCACAAACAATCATATTAAGAACAAGAAAAATCACATACAAAAGATAAACTAATTTATAAATTTTCATATTCAGCATAAAAAATATTAAATAGCATACAAAATATGTGAGAAACAACTTAATATTTATAGACTTACTTAGAAGAACTACTCACAATTGACTTGATTCAAAATTCAATTTTCTTTTCTTCACCTTTCTTCATAGTCCAATTCTCAAAATTCACCTAAAGCACTTCATGTCTCAGAAGCCTTCACATTTACATATTAAAGTTAGACATTTTAAATAGAAAGTTATTATGCTCAAAATTAAACAAATATAATTTTTATATATTCCTAATTTATTATCATTCAACTTTCATGACTATTCTTCTCCATTTGATAGTATATGAATCAAAGTTAACGTTTCAAATTTTTGACAATCTTCCATCCATTTCAATGACTCAACCAATAGCACCACAATCTCAAACAACAACTAAAACAAACACATCACGAGGCATTATACCATTTATTAATCTACATAATCAAGCTTAATGAGTAAAATAATTATCAAACTAATACAATTCAAACAACACAAAAATATATAATTCTAGACTTCGTTTTCAAAAAACAAATGTATTGAATGGGCTTGTGAAACTCAATACCTTTCATACTTACTCCTAATTCATCTTGTGGTGTTTCAATACTAGGAGTAGTGTCCCTAACCAAGCCATGACATGTGAAGTCACTTAAATGTTACAAGTTAGATTCTATTCCAAAGTCTCCTTCAATACACTTTGACTCACCCTAGATTAACATTTTTTTCGTAGGAAATAGGTAACATGATTCATTATTATCATGATTACAACATCAATATGTAAAAACAGTTATAATAACATAATAGGACTAAGAATTCATCATATCAAGACTGTATTAAAGAATAACATTCAATTCTCACACTCATTAAGCAAAAAACATTTTTAATCATAACTTCCATCAACTTTGTTGTTCATTCTCATCAACATTCTCCGTGTTTACAATACCCTAAAATTTTGTTCAATGAAAACATTAAATCATACATCACTTACCTTCTCTTCTATGAAGTATAACAATTTAATAACACATGTATAAACTATTTCGGGTTTTAAAAATAAAATTATAGCTTCCATATAATTCATAAAATAATGCTTTTTTACTTTCAAATTAAAGGTAATTGAATTAAGAATGCAATGCAAAAGAGAATCAACACAATTAAGTAACTTTGAAAAAAGTTATATACCCAACAAACAATAGATGTCAAAGTTGTTAACATCCCAAACTAGAAGAACATTGTGCAAAAAAGTGTGATAACTACAAACCTCTAATTGAACCTTTGAATGATCATTCTTAAGATTACATGTCTAGGATCAATTATCAACATTTCAGGTCAATTTGACGTTAACAAATCAAAAATCAAATTTTCTTGAGATGTCACAAAATTAGAACAAAACCATATTAATGGAGCTGTCATCGTAATCAAAACATGTAAAATCATAAAGAGAGAAATTGAGTTCCATATACTCAATTTTGCCTACATGCAAAACATCCACAAATTTTGACCTAAAAAGAAAAAAAGAAAAATTTACTCTAAGATTTTCTTTAGTTGGATTTGTAGTGCTTCGCCACATATGCAATGGTGGTTCCTAGTCAATAATTTGGTGAAGGTGAGATGAGATAATAAAAAGAGAATGAAGAGAAAGTTTGAGAAGAGGTTTTTGTGTAAGTGAAGGAGAGGAAATGTTGTTGGTGTTTTAAGAATTTTATAGTCATTCATTTTATTTTTTTCAAATATTTGAAAATATAAAATATCATGAAATTATTCATTAAAATCATATAAACTTAATCTTTATAAATCATATATCAATTGAAATATGGGATTTGAAAAAGAAAAAAAAAACTAACAGTCCTACAAATGAGTAAATACAACATTATAACTATGTAAAACAATAACAACTTCATAAAATTTTTGTCACTATTAAGTTGCTGTTGAAGTTACTAGCCAAAAATGAAAGAAAGATGAACATGCCTATTGCTAGACTTATTAAAATAGGTTTGGTCAAAACATCTTGAGAAGTTCTTAAAATTTGTTAGACTAGATAAAAAAAACATTGTGACCTAAGTGGAATGGTACCATTTTTTTCGCAGTCTATTTTTCCTGCTACTTATATATATTTAGATTATGTTAACTAAAGACTATTTTATAAAATAATAATTACATTTTTTAAAGTATAAGTAATATTAATTTTTAAATAAATAAATATATATATTATAATTTATATATCAAATCATTATTTTAAAATTAAAATTAATTTAATTAACATGACTTAAATAATAAAAAACATAATTTATTTATTATTGTCAAAAATGTCTTTGTTGTCCTTGTATAAGGTCAAATTAAGTATATTTAAAAATCGGCTTAGTCTGTCCAATACAATTATTTTTTGGTTGTTAGATAAGTTAAACGAAGTAGAATCAATCATTTGACACATTTACCAACAATAATAATAAACTATACCAAGTGACCAATCTAGAATTTTTTTGAACTTAAATGTCACAACCTATATTTTTCAAATCGATTCACTTTTTTCTAACTTTTTCTAACTTAAATTAGAAATATGAAAAATTGTGTGAATCACTCAAGCGATAAGGTAAACATAATTTAAGATAATTAGTAATAGAATGACTAACTTGAACAAAAAAATTAATAGGTTAAATGTCACTAAAATTCTATCAAAGAACCAACAAAATGACTCTTCAATAATTCATATATATATATATTATGAAGGATATGATATTATTGACTTATACTTAAAAAAATGGTTAAATATGTTTTTAGTTCCTATACTTTTGGATGAACGATTTTGGTTTTAACAAAAAATTTTAACTTTATTTGTTGTTTCAAACACGTTTCATTATAGCATTTGGATTGTTTACACTGACACATTTTTGCTTCAATATTAACTAAGAAATAAAATGATAGAAAACTTTGATAAAAAGAACTAAAACCATAGTTTTCTAAAGTTAAAGGACTAAATTATAACTTAAAAGAGAGACTAAAATGCTTCAAAGTATAGGAACTAAAAACATATTTAAGCCTTAAAAAATAACTAAATTATTTACAACTATAAAAATTGGATGAAAAATATGTTTCGCAAACGAGTAAAACAAAATAGATATTATATTTTTTATTTTTTCAGCTGCTCATTAAACCCACTTTTTTAACATGCAACTTTTATCATTTTTATGATTATTTCTATTTTTATATTTGTTGGGATTTTGTAGTTTTCATACAAGTGAATTCAATGTAACAAGCTTCACGTCTCAAATAAATAAAAAAATAGTTTAAAATTATGTCCTAAATTAAAAAAATGATAATTAATATAAAGCAATCAAACAGATCCAATTTTAAAAAAAAAATAAAGATACTTAGACAATATTTTCTTGACAACATTTGAACATCATCATACGTATCATTGTGTGATTGGTCAATGTTGGTATCATTGTGTCATTTGGACCAATCACACAATGACACATACAATGACATTTAAATGTTGTCAGAAAAATGTTGTCTATGTATCATTATCCTTAAAAAAAATCAATCTAAAACAAAAAAAAGAGAGTATAAAAATATATATTTAACAGATGAAAGGTGAGTAACACGAGAGTAGATTCCAATAAATAAAAATAAAATAAATTAATTTGCTAAAATTAATTCATACACTGTCTACAAATTATAATATAAATAAATCATTTAAAAATTGTCCTCATATAAATTTACGGATAAGTTCTAGAAAAAATATTTTTTTTTCTCTTCTATAAGTTATTAAGGAGAAACTCGATTAAAATAAATCTAAACTTTCCCATAATAAAAATGTAGAATTGATTACATTAAAACACATTTGACTGAAAGTGACAGGATTAAGTGAAGTTCACGTCAATTTTCTTTTAAATCCACTTAAATTTAATTGGATTGAGTTTATATTTTGTATTTAACAAATTAACTCAATTATAATTAATTAAGTAATCAAGTTGAACAATTAAAAAAATGTTATTCGCTTTATAAGAAAAATATCTTAGAATAAATATTTCAATATTTTTAATAATTATAAAACAAAAATAACATTATATATGAATAAAACATATAACAATTAATAAATAAATAAGTTCATTAGATTTGAAATTCTGTAACTCATTATTCAACTTAATTTTAATTGAATAGGACAAATAGAATTTAACCCGGTTGAACTGGGTGGGTTAATGGGTTGTTTGAAACCGCACCAAACCCATAAAGATATAGCGTGTAAATGTTTGATTCATTTCAGAAATTTCGCAATAACAGTAACAGTTGGAAGCTGTTGGAAGAGACGAAAGTCAAGCGAAAAGCATTGGTATGGCTACCTCGCTGTGTACACCGACCTACAGTCTCAATCTTAATTTCTACACTGCACAGTCGCACAAATTAAACGCAAAGTCCTCTGTTCATTATCGGCGTCGTTTTGGCACCGCCACTAGAATCTGTTGCGCTTCTAATAATTTCAACGATGACGATTACAATAAACAGCAACGACCTCAATCCGAAGCTATTCAAGTTTACGGTCAAATCGAGAGGTTCTTTCTGTTTACCTCAAAATTAGCTTTCGTGTTTTTCTCTGCATGCTTAGTGATGGAAGATATTCAATCTGAATTTTGCTATGATACCTTAGATTCAGTGTTATATATTCATCAGGAATTAATTTTCAAGGTATATATAATTTAATAGCGAAGTATCAATTTCGTTTCTGTTATTAAAGTATTAGAAAATCAGTCTCCCTGGAAGATGTAAAATGTTATAGATTTGGTCTAAGTCGATTTCATTAGCCCGGTATATTTTTAATTTAGTCTGCAAAGGGTGGATTTAAAATAGTTTTATATATATATATGAATGACCGAATTAAGAACATGCAAGGGAGTGATGATGACAATTGATAACTTTTTGCATGACTGATTTAATAAGCTTTTACTTGCAGGTACTAAGTTAAAGAGACTAAATCATATATGTCTAACCAATTTTTAATTTATATATAGAAAAAAAAAATTTATGTGATAGAGAATATATTTAGTTCGCACAAAAAGAAAAATCTAAGGAATATTTGGTTTTGAGAAAATGTTGTGTTTTTAATCTTCTTAGTGAAAAGGCTTAATAGGTTTTTCTGTCATAATATTTGAGGCGTCTATTCAATGTTATTCCTCAATTTTTTTTTGTCTGCCATTCAATGTCCATCTTATTTTAAAAGGAGCTAATATGGTTCCTTCTGTTAAATTAGTGTTAATATGGTTTAAAAGGTTATCACATGTGAGTAATTCTAGACTTCTCCAACTCTTCACTCTCTTAGTATGTTGAACTGAAATGCAGTCAAAAATCTGATTGTATTGGGAATAAAACTGATGCAAGGACCAAGGTGGATGCTACTTTGTTCAAACAAGTAGTTGGACGTCTCATGTATTTGACTGCTACTAGACCAAATTTAATGTATGTTGTCAGTTTAATTAGCAGGTTCATGGCTAATCCCACAGAAATCCCACAGAAACTCACTGGTTTGTAGCCAAACAAATTCTAAGATACTTGAAGGAGACTACTGAATTTGGAATTCTCTGCAAAAAAGGGAGAAAAAATGACACTGGTAGTCTATACTAACAGTGACTTTGCTGGAGATATAGATGAAAAAAAAAGCACATATGGATTTGTATTCACATTAGGAACTGGAGTTGTTTCATGGTCCTCCAAGAAGCCGCCAATTGTAACTAGCTGTTGCAACAAGGGCATGCCAATGTATTTGGATTAAGAGAATATTGGAGGCTATTGGTTTCAAAGATCATAAACACGTTATGGTTTTATATGATAACAATTCAACTATTAAGTTATATGAAAATCCAGTGTTTCATGGTAGGAGTAAACATATTGATGTCAGATTTCATTTCTTAAAAGACCTTGTGAAAAAAGGGACAATCAAGTTACACTAGTGCAGTTCTCAGAATCAAGTAGCTGATATATTGACAAAGCCACTCAAACTAGAGCAATTTGTGAAATTCAAAAGCAAGTTGGGACTTATTGAAGCATAAGAAATAAATTAAATGGCTTATTTAAGCATTTAGTTTAAGGGAGGGATTGTTAGTTATTTATTTGTACAATTAATGTTTTTTTAAGCAATTATGCAGACTAAATAAGTGCATTAGTTATTGACCGAGTCTTTAGGAAGAGAGAGAGCTAAAATTTAGCTCTTTAGTAACCTCCCACATTTAGTGGGTAGTTCTGATTATTTCTATGTCACAGTGATGCTTTTTCACCTATAAAGATGTATTGGTTTTCTAGTTTGAATAACAAAAGAAAGTATCTAATTGTGAACACAAGTAAGTAACAAATTGTTTTCTGAATTAGATACTTTCTTCTGTTATTCAAACTAGAAAACTAGTACATCTTTATAGGTGAAAAAGCATTATCATGACACAAAAAAAAATTAGAACTACTCACTAAATGTGGGAGGTTACCAAAGAGTTAAATTTTAGCTCTCTCTCTCTTCCTAAACACACGGTCAATAACGGATCCACTTATGTAGTCTGCATATTGCTTAAACAAACATTAATTGCATAAATAAATAACTAACAATCCCTCCTTTAAACTAAATGCTCGAATAAGCCATTTAGTTTATTTTTGATGCTTCAATAAGTCCCAACATGCTTCTGAATTTCACAAACTGCTCTAGTTTGAGTGGCTTTGTCATTATATCAGTTACTTGATTCTAGAACTGCAATAGTGTAACTTGATTTTCCCTCCTTTGACAAGGTCTCTTAAAAATGAAATATGACATCAATATGTTTACTCCTACCATGAAACACTAGATTTTCAGATAACTTAATAGCTGAACTGCTATCACATAGAACCATAACATGTTTATGATCTTTGAAACGATAGCCTCCAATATTCTCTTAATCCAAATACATTAGCATGCACTTGTTGCAGCAGCTACATATTCTGATTCTGTTTGTAGAAAGAGTTACAATTGGCTGCTTCTTGGAGGACCATGAAACAACTCCAGTTCCTAATGTGAATACAAATCCATATGTGCTTTTTTTGTCATCTATATCTCCAGCAAAGTTACTGTCAGTATAGGCTACCAATGTCATTTTTTCTCCCATTTTGTAGAGAATTCCAAATTCAGTAGTTCCCTTCAATTATCTTAGAATTTGTTTGGCTGCAAACCAGTGAGTTTTTGTGGGGTTGGCCATGAACCTGCTGATTAAACTGACAACATACATTAAATCTAGTCTAGTAGCAATCAAATACATGATACTTCCAACTACTTGTTTGAACAAAGTAACATCCACCTTGGTCCCTGCATCATTCCTGGACAATTTTGTTCCTGGTACAATTGGATTTTTGACTGCATTGCAATTCAACATACCAAACCGAGATAAAACCTCATGAGCATACTTCCTTTAACACATGAAAATTCCATCTGTATTCTGTAGAATTTCAACTCCAAGAAAATATCTCATCTTCCCTAAGTTAGTCATATCAAATTCCAACGTCATGGAATTTTTAAAGTCATCACACATCTTTACATCATTCCTAGTATAAATTAGATCATCCACATATAGACTCACAATTAAAATTTTACCTCCCTCAGCTGACTTTGTAAACAATGTATGTTCACAGAAACATCTTTCAAAGCCATTTTGTAGGAAGTATCCTTCTATTCTGTTTAGGGCCATATAGTGTCTTTCTTAGCTTGTATACTTTATCTTCTTCTCCCTTCTTTATAAACCTAATCGGTTGTTGTACATAGATTTCCTCCTTAAGCTTTCCATGAAGAAATGCACTTTTATCATCCAACTGAAATATGATCCATCCATTTTGTGCAGCCAATGAAAGGATTATACAAATAGTGTCTAGTTTGGCAATAGGTGCGAATACCTCTGTATAATCCACTCCATAATGTTGTGGATATCCTTTTTCTACCAGCCTTGCTTTGTATTTCTTAATATCTCCATTCTCTTTGAGCTTTGTCTTGTATACCCATTTGTCTCCAATTAGCTTCACTTCTTTTGGCATCTCATTCAATTCCCACGATTCATTTTTTTTATAGCTTCCATCTCTTTTATCATTGCATCACGCTATTTCTTACTCTTGACAGCTTCTTCAAAACTTTCTAGATCAATTACTATTGTAAGCATCACCCTTGTATTATCATCAGACAATCCTTCTCCTCTTTCATAAGCTACCATCCAAACAGGTTCTCTGCGATGCCTTCTAACCCTCCCTTCAAGTGAAGTCTCAAGTACTAGAGTATAAGACTCAATTATGGAATCTGTTTCAGCAGCATTTTGTGGCTTTGCTTGTTGCAGTTCCTCACTGTCTGGTGTGTCAAGTTGTATACCAGAGCTATTCTCATCATGTTCCTCCCATTCAACAATATTATGTTGATTCTCTGCTTTGTTATGTTCCCTTATGCTCTTCAAATATTACATCCTTGCTAATCATACTTTTTTTGTTGACTGGATCAAATAGCTTGTATGCTATGGATTCATCACTGACCCAAAACAAAACACACCGTTTACTCTTGTCATCGAGTTTAATTCGTTGTTGACCAGGTGTGTACACATGGGCAAGATAGCCAAAGACTCGAAAGTAGTCTACAAAAGGCTTTACTCCACTCCAAACTTCTTCAGGAGTTTTATCTTTTACTACTGTTGTGGGGCTTCTGCACAGAATATAAACACAACATTTTGTTGCTTACATCCAGAAAACTTTAGGTACCTGTCTTCCATTCAAGGTTGCAAGAACCATATTCATGATGGTTTTATTCTTCCTTTCACAACTCCATTATGTTTGGGAGTATAGGTAGCATTTAATTGCCTCCTTATTCATTGATTTCTACAAAAATCATCAAATACTTTTGAAGAAAATTCACCTCCCCTATTTGTCCTCAAACATACAATGTTTTTTTCAGCTTCTTTTTTCAACCATTGCCTTAAAGCTTTTAAAGAAAGAAAAAGCTTCAGATTTCTCACCCAAAAAATGCACCCAAGTTTTACGTGATAGATCATCAATAAAACTTAGGAAGTATTTTTTATTGCTCTTTGATGTTGGTTGAATGGGTCCACATAAATATGCATGAATCATCTGCAGCCGCTTAGAAGCTCTCCATTGGCTTTTCTTAGGCATAGCTTTTCGGTGCTGCTTTCCTACTAGATAGTGTGCACAAAGACTTTGAGGATTGGTAATTGAAGACAACCCTGTCACCATTTTCTTAGAGACAAGCAATTTTAAGCCATCATAGCTTAAATGTCTGAGCCTATTATGCCATAGTTGAGACTTATCCTCCACATCTGCCTGGAAGCATGTTGTTGTTGCTACCTTTGCTGTCAAAACAAACATTCTATTTGCACTCATTTGAATCTCCATAATTTGCCCCTTCTCTGGATGAACAACACTGCACTTGTTATTCGGAATATTTATACTCAAACCCTTTTCTTGCAGTTGTCCAAGACTCAATAAATTATTTTTAAGTTCAAGAACATAGTATACATAAGAAATAACATGTACAACACCTTTCACCATCAATCACACACTACCTTTCCCCATCACAGCTATATGGGTGTTATTCTCCAATTTCACCTTTGTGTCGGAAACTCATTTTGAGAACCACTCCTTATTATCACTCATGTGATTGCTGCATCCTGAGTCAAGAAACCACTCATCCTCTCCTTCTTTGCTCTCAACAATAGCCATTAACAAGAGCTCATCCTCTTGTTCTTCTTTATCTTCCATTTTTGCATAATTAGCCTTCCTTTCCCACACAGGACATTCATACTAGAAGTGTCCAAATTTGTGACATTTGAAACATTTTACATCAGCTTTATTAAACATTTTCCTACCCCTTCCTCTACCTTGAAAGGATCCTCGAGTTCTTACTCTTCCTCTACCTCTTTCGCTATTTTTATCTTCAACCACAGTATGCATGACTTGCTCCTCTTCAGCTAAAAGCATCATACTTTGCTCATGTACTAATAAGCTACTTTACAATTCATCTATAGTCATCATATCCATATTGTTGGATTCTTCAATGGAACATACCACATAGTTGAATTTGGTTGTCATAGATTGCAAGATTTTTGCAGTTATGACGTTTTCTTTCATGATTTCTCCTACTGCCTTCATGCTTTTGGCTATTTTCAAGGTGTGTGCAAAATAGAAGTTTATTGATTCTCCTTCCTTCATTTGCAATGTTTCAAAATCCTTGCGTAGAGCTTGTAGTTGAGCTCTTTTCACCCTTGTTGACCCCTGAAATTTTTGCTTCATGGAATCTCATATATTCTTGGATGTTTCTTCATTTAAGATAGTGTCCAAAATTTCCCTATCAATTGCTTGATAGAGATAATTTTTTATCTTTAAGTCCTTGAGCTACTGTTCTGCCATCCTTTTGAGATCATTTCTCTGTCTAGTACCACATCAATCCCTTTTTCCACTAAGTGCTAATATTCTTTGGAACGTAAGAAATTTTCTATCAACTTGGCCCAATATT
Source organism: Vigna radiata var. radiata (assembly GCF_000741045.1). NCBI lineage: Eukaryota > Viridiplantae > Streptophyta > Magnoliopsida > Fabales > Fabaceae > Vigna > Vigna radiata. Next base: position 3,899,176 of record NC_028357.1, on the reverse strand, counting down.
CATGATAGCCATCGAATTTTGGAATAGTTGGTTGGACATACTTCACTTTTTCAGCCATCTCAAAATTGATTCCTTTCAACACTCACAACTCACTGTTCTCACCCTCTCTAGGTATTTCACTCACTCACACACGTAACTTGTTCTGGTTCAAGTCCCTGTGAAGGAGCTCTGATACCAAATTGTGAACACAAGTAAGTAACAAACTATTTTCTGAATTAGATACTTTCTTCTGTTATTCAAACTAGAAAACCAATATATCTTTATAGGTGAAAAAGCATCACCGTGACACACAGAAAGAAATCAGAACTGCCCACTAGATGTGGGAGGTTACCAAAGAGCTAAATTTTAGCTCTCTCTCTTCCTGAAGACTCGGTCAATAACTGACCCACTTATTTAGTCAGCATAATTTCTTAAACAAACATTAATTGAATAAATAAATAACTAACAGGCCACAAAATTACTTGACTGTTTCCTGTAGAAATCTTTTGGAAAATTGGAAATAAGTGAAAATTGATATTTCTGTAGTTAAAAGTGAAAAAAAAAGATTAAACCAGAAACTTTTTTTTTCTCAAATTAAAGGTTTATTCTTTTTTTTTTCACTTTTAGGTTTTAAAACTGTTAGATTTTTTTCAATCTTCAAATATCTGTTTTGAATACAGTCTCTTTAGGCAAAAACTGAAGTAAACAGCCCTAGATATCCTTAAACTGTCAATTTTGGTATGAATAATTGCAGTTTGTAATCATACTACAACTCATGCGTTTATTTTCTTTCTTAGCAGATTACTTACAGATTCTGTTAGACAATCACAGGATGGCTGGTGGGGTTCCCGAGACTGGAGTGAAGTTGAGGTATATACTCTATTGTATTATAATGACAAGTTTTTCCTCGCAGATTGTAATTCTGTAGTATGTTTGGTATTATCTTAAGTTATTTTGAACAAGGCTATATCCCTTTTTGGAGGGATTTATAAAGATGATTCTTTATTTATTTATTGAGAAGAAGTTGCTGAATGCAACTTAGAGAAGAAAGTTAAATCATTAATATATATGGGAGGAATCTGAGTTCTTAAAACGTGTTTCCAGAATAGTCAAGCAGTTTTTATTCTACAATCACCTCTGAGCGTGAGTGACTCTATATCTCAGTTTTTCTAAAATACAAAACGCAGCAATGTGGTTTTTGCTTCACAGATGCACATTGGAAAGAACAGTTACACTGCCCTTTGTTTTGGAGTCTTTCTCAGTCTACTTTGTCATACTCATTTTATAATTTCAGGGAGCTTGGATTCTTAAACCGAAAAGCTCCAGACCCAATTTCGTAGTACATTTTATTGGAGGTATATTTGTTGGAGCTGCCCCTCAGCTTACCTACCGATGGTTTCTTGAGCGTCTATCAGAAAAGTAAGTCCTTCTGTTCTGTTCCCAAAATCCCGAGTTACATTCTTGTCCCAAAATTTGTTTATGAAGTGTAAACCGTGTGAAAGTTTTTATTTAGTTTTTCCTTCTAAATCCCTGACAAACTCTTATTAGTTCAATGGAATATACTACATCTCTGGATCATTTTGAGACTCATAAATCTATGATCTGCCGATGGAAAAAATTAATAGTAAAACCCTTTCTGTTTTTATTTAGTTTTTCCTTAATTTATGTTAGTGTAGATCCTTTTGGTTGTTTTGTTCTAAATCCCTGACAAGCTCTTATTAGTTCAATGAAATATAATACATCTCTGGATCATTTTGAGACTCATAAATCTATGATCTGCCGATGGAAAAAACTAATAGTAAAACCCTTTCTGTTGCTAGGGGTATATTGATCATAGCAACTCCATATGCTAGTGGGTTTGATCACTTCCTCATTGCAGATGAAGTACAGTTCAAATTTGATAGGTGTTATCGCGCACTGCAAGAAACAGTAAGTTTCAACTTGTGATCTAAGGGCTAGTTTCTCTCTGTTTTCAATTTTCATTTTTAAATGAAAATGTTAAATGATACTCATTTATCCAGATCCAAGACCTTCCTATTTTTGGTGTTGGTCATTCTTTGGGATCAGTGGTCCATCTTCTGATTGGTATTTTAAAGTTCTTCTGCTAAACTTGATTGTACAGACTAAATTGATTTGATTAGTAGATAATCAATAAATTACTTATTTTATCAGGATCAAGATATGCAGTGCAAAGATCTGGAAATGTTCTCATGGCATTCAATAACAAGGTATGCCATCCAGAAAGTAAATTATATATAGTCCTATGTAAGAATTTTCCGTAGTTGATGATGATTGACTAAATATTACTTCACCTTTGCAGGAAGCAAGTTCAGCTGTTCCTTTGTTCTCTCCAGTGCTCGTCCCAATGGCACAAACCTTTGGTCCACTTCTATCAGATATTTTTTCTTCACCAACTCTGCGAGTTGGGGTCAGTATTGCTTTATAACTAACTATCTTCTTCAAAATTGAGGAAGACATCTATTAATATTTTGTCGTAGAAATAGCAACAGCTTCGGTTGTGGTATGTGAAATAGAATTTGGTTCCTTTCCAAATTAGTGCCATATTATTACAACAATCTTCCCTTAGGATTGTTGAAAAAAGAATATTGGTAAGAAAGTTTTTTGTCCAATATAGACAAATTCTTACTTCTATCATTATGTGGTCTGTTTTTTTGGTTGTATAATTGATTAGACTTAATAGGCATATAGAAAAGCTTATTATTTACACTCAGAAGTGGCTAATTACCTTCCTGTAGAAATTTCATAGTTTAGCTTATGAATAAGCTTTCATTTAATAAGAGTTTATCGAATAAGTGTTTTACTAATTTGTTCACCCAAATAATGTTTTTTTAGTCAAACTCTTAGGCACCTCACTCAAGATCTTCTTATTTATGTGAAAGACAAATCAGCAACTTCATATAAAAAAGTACTTCATAAGAAATTAAATATTTATTTCTTGGCTTGAAACATTATTGCATCTCTCACAATTGCTTTTTCTCACAAAATTCTTTTGAAAGGGAAATGTGAGAATTTGGGAAATCCAACTGAAGAGTTTCATCAATGAATTAAATGTTGAACTTTAGGATATCTGAAGGGAGGTTGTTGCTATATGATATTAATAGCTAAGGGAGTCAAGTGCCATAGAGACCAAGTCCCGAGAGAGCTTTCTGTAATTTCCCTTAAGTACAACTTCTGCATAGCAGTGATTGCATAATGGAATTTAACAATGCTTTATGGCTAGGGAGGTTGTTACTGTTAGCCAGTAGTCAACTACAATTTTTGCTAAAAAAAAAAAAACCTTAGCGGTCTCTTTAATTTGACTATGCCTTTAGGATTTTGTTCTAATGTCCCCCGTTTTTCTGCATTCCTTGCTCTGCTCTGATACTCATTGCTGTTATATCTACCATGGAAGTCTTTTTTGGATAGATTTTATTGTTTTCAAGCACCAACAAGAACTCCTTTGCACAGTATTCGTTTTACTTTTAGGATGGCTAATCTTAGATAATTGCAGGCAGAGATGACTTTGAAACAACTGGAAAACGTTAGCCCACCCATTATGAAGCAAGTTCTTCCTTTAGTTGAGCAGCTCCCTCCCTTGTACATGGATTTGGTTAAGGGAAGAGAAGAATTTTCTCCAAAGCCTGAGGAGACACGACGACTTGTATGTGACATCTCATATTTCTAATATTTTCAGCAATGAGTATATATATTTTTGTTTAGAATAGTTAGAATTAGAATATTCCGCTTGCATATAATTATTTCTAATTAAAATTAATATTGCGACAATTTTCTTAACTGCATCAGATTCTTAGGTTGCAGAATTTATAGATCGTATTCATTTCATGTTTTAGGTAGTCACTCTTTAGAAGACAAATTTAATTGAATGCCATTTTAGGGAGGAGGTTCTTTACATTTATTGGACAACCCTACAGGCTACAGTTATTCTCATATTACATCCTATTTATGATAAAAGGGGAGGGGGATGTTATATCATGCAAACCGGAGATTGTACGAGGTATTGGCAAACAATTTGATGCTCATATAAAAACAATCATTCAATTCCAGTTCAATTTTTATCACTGATAATAAGCGTGTAGCGCACTAAAATTAGGGTCCAGAATCAAAATCTGTTTATTGACATTTCCTGTAATTTCTCAATGCAGCAACTTTTCATTCTAAATTTTGCTTGAGTTTCTTCTTGGTTTGCATTTTAATTTTCTCATCAAATATTTTCTGATTTCTCAGATAAAATCATACTATGGCATATCCAGAAATCTGCTGATAAAATTCAAGGATGATTTAATAGATGAGACTTCAACTCTAGCTCAGGTGCTTAGTTCAGAATCAGCCATTAGTTCAGTGCTTGACATGTCAATACGCAAGTTGGCTGGAGATCACGGACTTCCATTACAACAGGTAAGTCTAGCAAAAATAACTTCATTTCTCTCAAAGATGTCATTATCCATAATTTCTATTATACACCTTGCAGGCCCTACCAGATGTTCCACCAGCAATGGCGGATGCAGTTAATCGTGGAAGCGAACTTTTGTCGAATCTTGCAGTAGGAACTCCATGGGAGACAGTTGCCAAAGAAGTGGGGAACTCGCTAGGCATGGATTCCAGAGTCCTACGTGCAGAAGTATCAAAGGATATGGATATGCTTGTGGATGTGATTGCAACCTGGATAGCCTCTAATGCAGGACCTAAACTTCTTAGGCCATAAGATCACTATTTTATCTGCTTATAGCAAATGTAAACACATATGCTGTAGAAATGTATAGTAAAGTCGATAGGCACTGCCATTACAAGTAAGCAAATTGAACTCTGCCAATCACCCTTTGCTGTAAAAATCATAACTCGCATTTTTACAAAAACTGTTGTTTATACCGACGTTCAAAAGTAAATTATAAGTATCCGTAAACTGTTTTTCTAATTTACAGTGTTAAATAAAGTATTGAAAAACAGAAAAAATAATGTTAAAAATGATAAATTTCAGTGTTTATAATATATTAAAATTTAAAACAAGATTATAAAAGTAAATTACGTGTAATTATCTTACTTATATTAAATAAAAAATGCATTACTTGAATTATGTGAATAAAATTAATGTAAATTATCTTAATTTAAAGTAATTTTCATTGTTTTAATTATCTTAATTATTATTTTTAATAAAACCATCAAAATGAGTCACAACCCGTGAGTCAATCCGGTTCACTACGAGTTCGGATCGGAATGGGTTGAAAAAAGGGTGTTGCTCCCTCCACCTCCCCAAATGCTCCTCCACCTTTTCACTATTTTAATTTATTTCAAAAATATTCTATACTTTTCCACTATTTTTTTTATTACAAAAATACCCTACACCTCCCCACTATCATTAACAATCTTTTTCTTTCTCTCTTTGCATTAATAGAGCATTTACATGACTCATTAATGGTTTAGATTTATATTCCCTTAAATAAGTTTGATTCAATCTTATTTTTGTTGTTCAATATATTTTTTTTCTTCAAATAACTTAATAAATGGTAAAATTTTGTTTTAAATTTCTAAAAAAAAATGTTTATATATATGTGTGTGTTTTTTTTACATTTAATATCTATAATTTTTAACATTATATTATATTTTAACTTACGGACATGTTCAACTCAAATAACTTGAATAAAATATTTAATTTATCAGGTAAATAATATAACAATATTATTAAATACTTAAAATATAAAAAAAGTTATTTATTAAAAATTTGAAATTTATTTAGTTTTTTTTCATTATAAAGTTAGTATATAATAATAATAGTATATTATTATTTACTATTAATATAAAATGGAAGTGGTAGAAATACTAATATTGAAGTTTTCTCTGAATTTTATNTTTTGCAATATATCACAAATTCAAATCTGAACCATGTGAATGCTCCATTAGTGTAGAGAGAGAAAGAGAAAGATTGTTAAGTGTAAGGAGGGAGGTATAGGGTATTTTTGGAATAAAACAAATAGTGGGAAAATGTAGAATATTTTTGAAATAAATGAAAATATTGGGGAGGTGGACGAGCACTTGGGGATGTGGAGGGAGCAACACCCTTGAAAAAATTGAATATTTTTTTATGCGGGTCAGATTTCAACCTGGCTCCGAGTTGAACCTGTGGTGGGCCGGGTTGGCCCGCCAACCCATATTCCAAATTTTATTTTTTTAATTTATTATTTTATTTATGAAACCTTAAAAAATAAAATACTCTCTTCACTTACTATGTATATAAAAAAAAAGGTAACTTCTACTCTCACAAATCACTCTCATGGAACTTGCTCTCATTTACGGTGTTGTCACTCTCACTTCTTCATTGAAATTCTTCGAGGAGCAGGGAAATTCTTCGAGGAGCAGGTTTTTCGTATGTTTTTTGTGTCTGTTTTTGGATGACATTTGGATTATACTGTACTTTTTGCTATTATTTTGAATTGTCTTCAGTTTAACATTGTTTAAATTTAAATATAAAAAGTTTGTAATTTTTTTATTTAAAAAAACTCTAATTAAATGGGTTAGTGAGCCAACCCGCTTACCCACCAAGCCGTGGTGGGTCGAGCCGGGTTCAGATTTTTCTGACTCGCTAATAAATGAAGTCAGGTTGGGTTGGCTCACTAAGTGACCAACCCATGGTGGACCGGGCCGAGTTGAACCGAATTACCCGTTTTGACAGCTCTAATTTTTAACATTAAATTAACTATAATTAGTAGTAAAGACTAAACAAAAATAGTATTTTTAATTATAGTTAAGTATGCAAGTCATATGAAGTCATATTTACATGAATTTAAAACATATACAAGTCAGTTAAAGTCACTAAAGTATAAACTAAACTTGTTTTAATTATTAGAAGGAATTGGTTGTTTACTTCTGGGCTGTTGAGGTTGCACAACTAGTACGCACGCCGAATTGATAGCTTTCTACTATGCTCTTAACAAAGCTTGGAATGAAGGATACAAGGATTCATGGTTTTACTCTGTTATTTTTAATGAAATATTAACTCATTAAAATCAGCATCATCGGACTAACACGTGCTGACACCTGTGAGATAAACTTGCAACATTTCTTCCTAAATATTACATGCAATATAGCTATCGAGCATAAAAAGAATACACGACATTAGTTTGACAAAAAAAAAAAAACACAAGTTAATGATGTCTTCCTTTGAGAATGAAGAAGGATATAAAAAAAAGGAAGAATAAATGATGTCTGACAAAAATATGTATACTACAGCCTCTATTTGGGTTCAACTTTTGTTGAAAGTGTGTAGCCTCCGCTGTAGTCAAAGGCACTATTACTACTGTCATTACCATTGTCTTTCTTGGTAAAAGAAGCATCAATGTAGGGATGCCTCATTCCACCCTTGGAAACACCAAAATCAGTGGCAGATGAGGATGCAGAAGTAGAGTTTGTGTTCATCCCATCATTCTGCAAAATGGTTTCAAGTGCTTTCACAACTTCACTCATTGTTGGACGGTCTGCAGCTGATTCCTCAACACATTGCATTGCCAACTCTAAGAACCTCCCAAATCCTATGAGGTTCTGTGTGTTCCTCACCACTGGATCCATCAGTTCCCTCAAACCATAGTGTTCTTCATCCTTCTTATTCATCAGCGTCCTCACCTCGCGGACAATGTACTTCCCCTTCTCAATTGGTTGTCTTGAAGTTATTAGTTCAAGCATTACTACTCCAAAACTGTACACATCACTCTTCTCAGTGAGTTGTTGGGTCATGTAATACTCAGGATCCAGATAACCCTGCACACAGTTGTTGCAGAAAACAAAAGAGTGAAATGAAAGACACAGCTACGGAGATTTTGCACTGGACAACTTGCATTTTTCTTGTGCAGGGAAATATGCTAGACATATAATATCTGTTTATTTTTTTCATGAGATGTATCATTTACCATAATTTAGAGCTTGTGACGAAGTTGAACAATTAAACTAAATAAAATTGGAACGTTTTACATCAGGCATATTTGATTGTATAAAATGCACGGTTCTTAACTTAAACAGGATCAAAGATCTAAACCATAAAAGAAAAGATACTTTATTGCTCACCAATGTCCCTTTAACCTGAGTGGAAACATGGCCTTTCTCGCTGTCTGATACAAGTTTGGACAAGCCAAAATCTGCAACCTTTGCAGTCAAATTTTCATCCAGCAAGATATTACTCGACTTCACATCTCTGTGGATTATGGGAGGATTGGCAAGTTCGTGTAAGTATGCAAGTCCTCTGGCTGAACCAAGAGCAATGCGGAGTCTCCTTTTCCAGTCAAGATGAATATCAGATCTCCCTGCAACTCACATTGATTATTTAAGGTACTTCATTAATTCTTTTCTCTTAGTTATATAAAAAGTTGCACAGAAACATGTGCACAACTTTGATATTTCTGTCCTATGAAAGGTTTTTTTTTTACCAAAAAAATCAATCTACTGAACTGAATTCTAACATTGTTCTTCCTACAGATGATAAGCTTGGTACTTGAATGTTGCTATCATGCGAGTTACCTGACAAACTCTCCCTAAGTGTTCCATTGGGTATAAATTCGTAAACCAACATCTGTTCCCCTTGTTCGAAGCAGAACCCCACAAGGCCAACAAGATTCTTGTGGTGAACTCTTGAAAGCAACTCAATTTCAGTCTTGAACTCTAGGCCTCCTTGCATAGATCCTTGCTGAGCTCGTTTGATTGCAACGATTTTCCCATCAGGAAGAACACCTTTGTACACCTTTAGTCAATAAAAAGGGAATAATTAAGCAGTTAGAAGAACTTAGAAACATGTGAAAACATAAGAAACAATACCTTGCCATAGCCTCCAGAGCCTATCTCATTGTTTTCAGAGAAATTGCTGGTGCACTTCTTGAGATCATCATAAGAGAACCATCTTGCTCCCTTTAACTGTGGTGCACCTCCACTATCCTTCCCAGTTGGTGCCCATGATGCTGAAAGAAATTAATGAAAGTGGATAAGCAAAGTTGATGATAGCTTTTCAAGTTTGGAGGATTTGTACAATCTGATTAGTGATAACAAGAAAATGAGTACATTGAATAATTACCAAATGGTCTACTTAATCCTATGGCTCTCTCTGCACGCTTCTTTTGCAGAATCGCGTAAATAGCTAACCCTATAAGGCTCAGAACCAGAAATGTGCTGCCAACTGCTATCCCAATAATAACACCTTTGCTAAGAGAAGCTCCTTTGTGAGAACCTGAAATGATTTACATTTAGTTATAAATCACTGTCACCAGTTGAGCATTGAAATATAAATTGTTTCTAAGTTACCTGAAAACGGATAAGAAAATGCTAGGAAGTAATAGGGTCCAAACTCTTTTGGAGGCTTGTAAGTTTGATTACTTAATTCAAACCCAATTCTTTGAACTTCTGACCTATTAAAGTATTGGCCTGTTGGTGGAAAGAGTGCTAGTTGCACTTGAAGATAGTCATTACTATCAAAGAAGGGATTTTGTAAAGAAACTGAGCCAGGAGTTAGACCCAATTTCACCCATAGGCTCATTTCAAGTGAATGGAAAGTATTTACATTGGACAGTTCTCTGAATGTGGGTGCTCTAAAGTACAGCATTCCTTCATATGGATAGGCACATTCACAACTTTGGGGGCTGAGCTTTTGATCAGGAGGACAAGATTTTCCTCCACAATTAGCCAAGCTGGTGAAATAAGGTTGCTTAGCCTGCTGCTGAAGTTGGCAGTAATTTGTATTTGAGAGAGCACTACTGCACACTGGATTTCCTATCAGACTGAAAAAAAAATGAGAAAGACATCAGAAAAGGAAAGGCCTTACAAATGAAAGAGCATACAAAATCCCAAAAAGTATCTCCAACACAAAGTATCAGATTAAAGAGTGAAAACTTTCTCACATCAATGTATTTTTGTATTGTGAACTGAGAGTCACCGAGGAAATCTCATTTTGTTGCAAATCTACAAGCTGCAGTTGAGGACAAATGTTTTCACCCATATTCAATGTATCGTTCAATTGATTGTTTCGTAGTTTCCTGTACAAAAAATGAAAATTATAATGATTGTCATTCTATTGTCTGTATAGCTACTAATGATCAACATAGTAGTTAGGGACTTACACTTGCTGTATTTGAGGAATGTCAAATAGTTTCGACGGAAGAGGACCTTGAAGGGACCCAAACTCCATAACCCTTCAGCAAAGGGAAGGTTAACCGGTTAAAATTCTTGTTAGATTATATATTATTGCATAAGTTCAGGAAAAAGGTAATAAGAGAAACTCTATTTGTAATTAATAACTTACAGAGTGGTGAGTGATGGCAGAGTTATGAACCAAGTTGGAGCATCAGATGCATCAAAAGAGTTGTTACTAAGATCTCTGCACAACGTTACAGATTGATCAGCGTTACGTGAACAACAATTATTAAAGAAAATGAAAACTGAAATTACTTACACATAGTTGAGGGTATCCATTCCTGTTAAGTCAGGTAGAGGACCTGTGAAATTGTTATGAGCTAAATTCCTGAAAGAGATAAAAACTGTATAAATCTCCATTAATGTTATTCTAACATCCTTTTACATCTCAAACATAAGTACCCACAATTCATTGATGTTTGTAAGGTTGTTGAGATTTGATGGGACCTCTCCTGTCAGGAAATTCCTATCAAGCCGTCTGTTATGAATTAGAATAAGTAGGGGAATTATCAGAAAAAATTAAATCAGACAAGAGGGAAAAAAATATTTAAGAAATAAAAGGAAAATTAGAAATTAGAAGGAAGGAATCACTTACAGAACTTCAACAGTCTTAACTTGTACCAATGTTGAAGGTATAGTCCCACTTAAATTATTCCCATCAAACAATCTGTCACAAAGCAAAACAAAAGTTCTAAAAAGTTAATATTATAAACTAAGAAACAGCAAATGATGCCAAAATAAAAATGTCAACTTACATGTGTATGAGTATCATCTCAGAGCTGAAAAGCTTGGGGGGAATGGATCCTGAAAGCTGGTTCTTATTGAAATGGCTAAAAAATAGAAATCATAACACTGAATCAGTACTCAATGTAGCAACTAGTACTCGACAAAAAGATGAAAGATGTGCTTCTTCTCACAAGTGTTTAGCCTTTAAAAGAAGGTCTAATCCAGGGGAGGTGGAGGTTGAAACTGGGATAGGACCTGTCAACTGATTGTCTGCCAAGTCCAACCAATAAATTTTGGAGAGTTTACCCAACGAAGGAGGTATTTTTCCAGTGAAGTTGTTTGAGTTTAAAGCCCTGAAAAGTTCATCGAGAAGGGTATGGTTTCAAAATCACTTTTTTTGCTGTGCATGTAAATGCTTTTTCCAAGGTTATTCTTACAGGAAAGATAACTCTGAAAGATTTCCTAATTCATCTGGAATATTGCCACTGAAGCCGCAACCAGCCAAAATCCTGAAATAGGAAAGGAAGGCCTTATGGTAATCACTAGAAGTTGCATGAAATGACATCGTGAAATTATATGGTTTCTTCAATCTTACAGGATATTTAGCTTGCTTAGTTCTCCTAACTCTGGAGAGAGAGGACCTGTTAAATCTCTATTAAAAGACAAATCCCTGCAGTTAAATAATTCTCAATGTTAATTAGCAGAAAACATGCTTTGGAAAATTGTTTCTCCTTTTCTATAACAAAAGTTGAGTCAAAATGTAGTGGTGGAAATCTGCTATGGAGATCGTGTCCTTGAGGCAAGTTAGATTAGTCCATAGTTTCATTGATAAGAAACAGAAAATCATACTTACAAGGATCTCAGTTCTGTAAGTTGACCAATATCTCCACTTAATTTCCCCTTCAGGCCCATTGTTGACAGTCCTCTATAATCAAAATGCACACAACAAAGTACTTTTCTTAAAATTACTACAAGAAGTGATAAAAAGGGTGACAACAAATCAACATACTAAGGAACACCAGGATCAATAACGTTTAATTGCTGGATTATTACAATGAAGTAACCCTTGATTTGTTGCAGGTCACTCCTTCCCATGGTGCTCCACATGGGTCATCTGATTTGTCCCAGCTAGGCGGTGTATTTTGCCATACATCTTTTAATGATCTAAGTGCAACAACTGCAAAAGGTGCATAATCATTAAGCAATGTGCAAGAAAGTAATCACTTATTCTATAAGGGTCTCTTTGATTTACATCAGTTTTTCAGCCAGGGTGAGCTAACTTACATTAGGTTCAAATCAGATCATGAGAAATATGCAAGTACTGAATATATATATATATATATATATATATATATATATATATATATATATATATATATATATATATATATATATATATGCTTATCAATGATGATATAGATGGAAATATCTGACCAAGAAAAGGGATGGCATGGGATATTACCGTCTTGAGAGTCAGTGTATGAAGAAATGACATGAATTTCAGCCCACAAGAATCCCAGAAAAAGCAGCACACTAAGGGTTGTCATGTTAAGAAGAGTTTTCTGAGGTCCTCAACTCAACTGTTTCTGACTTTTGCACAAACCTTAATATGATGAGACAAAGATATTTGCTTCAGGTAACACAAGGATAAGCATTGCATGTAACATGGAGAAATGTTGCAGCTTGAGGAAGAGGAAGAGGCAGTCAAAAAAAAAATAGCAGCTAGCTTGTGAAAGGAAAAAGAGAGAAAAAGCTTAACTAAGCACTTTCCTACTCCATTTTATTGATTTTCCTTGTCTTAGAAGCTAATCTATCCAATCCCAATGTTGGCACTACCTATAACATCATCATCATAGTCTTTGCTACTTTTTCCCTCTCCAAACTCCAATTTTATCACAAACGAATAGCCTTCTTTCCCTTTCCTTCACTCCTCAACCAATTGTGCCAAATCAATGGAATAATGGTTTTGGGTTTTGACTCTAAGTAGTTTGTCATCATTTTTCTTTATTAATGACCAATACAAAATATCTCTTGCAACATCTTATTGCTCTTCCTATGGCTTCTCCTTCAGTTGATGTTACATCAACTTATTGACAGCAGTTGGGTTGGTGTGAGATGGTCCCACACCACTAAATACTGCAGATCTATCCATGAATTTTATAATCTTAAACCCTTTTCAATTTTATGTAATTTTGTGTTTTTGTCTGTTATAGTATATTTCAATTTTATGTAATTTTATGGTCTTCCAATGTCAAGTTTAATATTTTAAACAAAAAATTACTCTAATCTTAATATTGTTATTATAGATGTTTAACTTAATTTTATAAATCTTATACTTAACTTGAAATATTTCTATTAACGTCTCTTTTCGATAGCATTTAAACAATGTTACTTGAGTTTCAACAACTTTTAAAAACAACACCCTCGTGACTTATGAATATCAACTGTGCCAAAATCGAGTTTGCGATATGTTTTAGTTAGTGACCATAAAGAATCAAACTATGTTTTCAAGCACAAGCTCTCAAAAATAGGTTATCTGACCACTTCAACTTAGTTTGATTTCTCAGTAAGTTAATTCAATTTAGTTTATTTATTAATAAGTTTAAAAAATTTGAATATGATCTAATCCATTTATTTATTAATGGTTAAACAGATTGTTTCATTTAATTATAATTTTTTTTCTTTAATAAAAAATATTTTTAATTAAAATTTAAATAAAATTTAATCCAAAATAATATTAAATTTTAAATACAATCTAAAATCACAAAAATATAATATAATTCAAATAAATTTAGAAATTGAAAATTTTTTAATTTTTTTAATATAATTTAATATTATAGATCCGTAACTTTATCATATATTTAAGGGTTAAATATCTTTTTAGTCCCTATACTTTGGAACGATTTTGGTTTTAGTCCATTTTCAAACTAAGGTACAATTTACTCCTTCAACTTTAGAAAACTCTGGTTTTAGTCTTTTTTACCAAATTTTTTTAACTTTATTTGTTGTTTCAAACACGTTTCTAAAGTTGGTAAAAATTTGCTAAAAAGTAGAGCTGTCAAAACGGGTAACCCAGCTCGATTCGGCCCGGCCCACCATGGGTTGGTCACTTAGTGAGCCAACCCAACCCGGCTCATTTATTAGCGAGTCAGATAACTTGAACCCGACCCGACCCACCACGGGTTGGTGGGTAAACGGGTTGGCTCACTAGCCCATTTAATTACGTTTTTAAAAAAAAAAAAATACAAACTCTCTGTAATTTAAATTTAAACAATTTTCACTCCCAAAAAATTATGTTAAAGACAATTCAAAATAATAATAAAAAGTACAATATAATTCAAATGTCATCCAAAAACAAACACAAAAAACATACAATAAGTTTCTTATATTCATCATTTTTTGTTCTTGTTGTAACCCTTGACCTTTGCTCTTGTTGTATCCAAATTCACTAATAAAGATTTTTCTAATATCAGAACAATTCTGACAATCAATAAAAAAAATATCAGTAAAAAAAAAAGAGAACCAGTACTCAACAATATCAACAAAAAATTAATATTTTAATCTGTAACGAAATTTCTCAAATTCAAAGATATCAAAAAGAGTTTGTTCAAATAATGTATACTCAAATTGTTTAAATAAAATGAACAAAATCTAATACAAGCATGTCAGAACATGAAAATATCATTCCATGTCTTCAAATCCCCTAGAACAAAAAACAAATTCGCAAACCCCTATTTTTGTCATTATAGGGTTTTTGAAAAAAAAAAAGAAAAAGAAGTGAGAAAACAAAAATGTGGAAAAAAGAGAAGAAAAAAGGAAGGGTGTTTTACCTGCTCCTTGAAGAATTTTAGTGAAGTGAGGGTGAGAGCATCGTCAAATGAGAGCAAGTACCGTGAGAGTGATTTGTGAGAGCAGAGGTTATTTTTTTGGTATACATAGTGAGTGAAGAAAGTATTTTATTTTTTAGGGTTTCATAAATAAAATAATAAATTAAAAAAATAAAATTAGGTAGGTGGGTTGGTAGGCCAACCCGGCTCACCACGGGTTCAACCCGCATGAGCCGAGTCTAAATGAGCCGGGTTGAAATTTGACCCGCATATAAGTGGGTTGTATTTTTCAAACCCAACCCGGCCCGAACCCGTGACGGGCTGAGTTGGCTCGCGGGTTATGACCCATTTTGACGGCTCTACTAAAAAGGACTAAAACCAGAGTTTTTTAAAGTTGAAGGACTAAATTGTACCTTAGTTTAAAAATGGACTAAAACTAAAATTGCCCCAAAGTATAGGGAGTAAAAACATATTTAACCCTATATTAAATTTGTATGAGATTTTTAACCTGTGTCAAAATTTATATTTCTTTTAAACCAATTTAAATTTGTAATAAACCGAATTGATTCACATATTTTAAACCGAATAGATTCACATATTTTAATTTTTTATAGCTCTACATATCCACTGTTTCTTGAAAAATGTTATTATCTATGAATAGTGGTGGTAAATTAATATGGCAATAAAAATATATAAAAAAGAGAAAGAAAAAATCATTAATATTGGATAACTCAAACTATGAGTTACCAAAGAAAATGTGATTAGAGTTAAAGAAAGCGACTCAGTTTAGTCTGACTTAGTGAAATACTTAAAAAATCTTGTATTAAGTTTTGTTTTCTAGATATAGATTATACATCTTTTACTTAATCTAACATTAGATTAGATTAACGAATCCTTCTAGTTTGCTTTAAAAAAAATCAAACCAAATAAATTTGAATAAAAATTAAAAATCAAAAAAAGTATTAAAATTTAAGTTATATTATTGTATTTAAATTTAAATTTCATTTATAATAATTTGATATATATATATATATATATATATATATATATATATATTAATTATAATACAAATATTTTTCTTAAAAAATAATATTATTTTAATTTTTTTAAATATAATTACTATTTAATAAAGTTTAGGAATCAAATTATCTAAACTCATTTAAATTGCGAATTTAATTAAAAATATGTCTTGGAAGTCCATCATTCCTAATTTTCCTCTAGTAGTTTATTATTTTTAAAAAAGAGTAATTCCAATAAGGTTATGTTTGTAGTTCATATTGATTCCATAGTTGATATTTAATAATAAATAATGGTAAAGAGATTATAGAGATTTCATATTTTATATAATTGACTATTATAAATAATCTATATTCTTTTAAGAGTCGTGACAAATTATCTACAAACAAAATCATAAGATGTCTATAACCACAAAAATCAAAGACTCTTCCTGAACAAATGTTTGTTTGAAATTAAAGCACAAAGGGTTTAAGATTCAAAACCATATGTGAAAGTTGGTCAAGAGTTTTCTATTGTGGAGACACAAAATCATTCATGATAGTTTTGAAGTCCTAAAAGATCATCTTCATAGGAAAATACACGTCTTAATATGTGCATATATCTTAACGAAATTAGTTGTTAATATTAGGGTTAAATATGTTTTTATTCCTTAACTTTAAGTGAAAATTAAAATTAGTCACTTTTCAAAACTTTGATCTAATTTAGTCTTCTAACTTTAGAAATATATGAATTTAGTCCTTTTAACCAAATTTATGTTAACACTATAAATAACCTAAATGCTATCATAAAACGTGCTTGAAACATCAAATAAACCTAAAAAAATTTAGTTAAAGGACCAAATTCGTACATTCTAAAATTAGAAGACTAAATTAGACCAAAATTTTGAAGATGGACTAATTCCAATTTTCACTGAAAATGAAGGGACCAAAAACATATTTAATCTTATCATAAAACGTGCTTGAAACATCCCTAACAAAATTAGGTTAAAAGAACTAAATTTATACATTTCTAAAGTTAGAAGACTAAATTAGGTCAAAGTTTTGAAAAAGAACTAATTCTAATTTTCACTAAAAGTTAAGGAATCAAAAACATATTTAACCGGTATTTTCGGTTCCTCACAAATATTACAAGCGTTATTTTTGTTAATCACACAAAATAGCCGCTTTTTATAATATGAAATAACCTATCAAATTTTATATGGTATTAGCTTAAATTTATTAAAAATCTCTAAATTTATGAGTCTCTTTATTTAACAAATATCTCATCACTTTTTATTGGTAAATTGTGTTTTAGTCACTTAGCTAAAATTCCAAGAACATTAAAAAAAAAAGTAGACTAGGATTACGGAACATATCCTAGCCTTTCTCTGAGTAACTCCAAACACCAAAAACTTTAAAAGGGTTCTAGAAACATAAAAAGAACATGGAATATTAGTGATCGATTGATTCATTGGAATCGCACTCAAGATGGGACTCTTAGGAAAGGTTTAAATGGCACATGCAAGAGGGAAAAAAAATGCTTCCATGTCAATCCAAAATGACTAATGAAAGAGAGGAGGACAAAATGGTTAGGATTTCTCCCAAGTGAGATATTTGAATAAAACTAATTTGATATTGAATTGAGAACTTGAATTTTTAAAGTATCATTATATTTCTTACCTACATATAAATTCAAGAAGTGTCAAATTATTTAATAAAACTCAAAGAGAAAGTTTAGAGTTTTGATAGACGTCATAGCAGGTCATTGTTGTGATCCATTTGGATTGTTGATCACTATTTTACTAGCGTTGTCCTCTTAGAAAACTGGAGATTTATGTTTTGCTAATTGTCATATCGAACTAAAATTTTAATAGATGGTACTATACACATAATTCTTTACATTAACCAATCAAATGTTTAATTAGAGGTTTGGAATAAGAAAAGTTGTTTGTGTAAGGATTTTTTAATTAGATTGTTGACAACTTTTACTTTTGTTTGTTTAATGTATAACTTTTTCAACAAATGTCTAATTAGGTTGAATATTTTTGAATTGCATTTTTGAGTCAATTAATTTAATTTGAATGTATGAATATAAATTTTGGACTTTTGTACAAGTTACACTTTTATTTTAAAATCTTAACCAATTGTTGTTAAGTTGTGTAATGTGACATCCCTATAATATACGTCATGTATATAAATATAGTTTAGACATCATCCATTCATAAAAGGAAAGCACTTAGAGATGTAACTTAAGATATAAAGGAGTACAGCCATCCTTTCCAATTTGTTAGAATTTAAAACTTAAACATAAGAGTACTGCAAGTGGTACGAATAGAAGAGTATTTCAAAACAATATGAGTTCAATGGAATAAAGCCTATAAAACTAAGTTGCGACATCTTTGTCTCCCTCCAAGACCGTCTCCAAAGTAACCTCTTCTTCCTCTGCTCACATCCAAGTGGATAATCATTGCAACAGGAAAACACACATAACATGGTACAACACAACAAGCAAGCAAGGGTGAGCTAATTATATAAAAAAAATGCATCATATCAAACATATAATATATAAAAGTTATCTTTAATCAAAACAGATCAAGACATACATCTTAACATGTATTTTTTTTTCTAGGCTTGACTCGTTCGGACTTTAGAATGATAGTCGAGCTATGGCGGGTCATGCACCCGTGGTGGCTTATGATACTTAGGCTCTACCACCTTGGGCTCTTCCGCCCTGCCACACTCACGAGGTTAGTCTGTTCCACGCCTTGGAGCATGATGGAAGCCTCCAAGACTAAGACCTCATGCTACTCCTCACCACATGGTCCAATCCTCTCTACGTGAGAAGAAAGGCCATTGGAGCTTCAGGAAGACCCCTAAGACTGAGCTCCTACTTTCATTCTAAAACACTAAGAATCTCACCGAGAGATTCTACACAGATGGAACTTAGTTTACCACTTGGATTGTACTTTCATTACTTTGTAATCATATACTTTTTGTCCCAATCAACATATACAGAATCTCAACAATATACATTACTCACCAATCACAAGTGTCAACACCCAATTTCGTCCGGGTGACTAAATAATAGAACTAGTTTTTATTTTTGTCTTATTTTATTTTATTTTATTTTTGTTTAATTTTGTTTAATTTTTGTTTTACTATTTAGTATTTGATTTAGTTTTTTTTTAGTTATTTATTATTGGATTTAATTGCAAAAGAAAAAAAAAAGGAAAAAAAAAAGAAAAGAAAACGAAAATTGAAAAGGAAAAAAGAAAAAAAAAAGAAAATGAAAAGAAATAAAAAAGAAATAAAAAAGAATGAAATAAAAAAAATTAGAAAGTTGGTTTGTCTTTTGTGAAAAGGGAAAACAGTTTTTTTCTAAAAAAAAAAGGACAAGGCAATTCGGTTTTGGCAGATGCATAGTGGAATGGGCAAATTCGGTTTTTGGCAGCAACAAAAGCAGCTTTGGCAGAGAAGGTTTGGGGGATCAGGTATCAAAAGCATGGAAGCAACCAAGGAAAAAAAAAGAGAAGATCACCATCCTTTAGAATTCAACAGACACGACTCTCTTGTCCATTTTTACTCCCTCATCACACACAACACAGAACCTCATTCTCTCACCCAACTCTATCTTGGAAACCCAACATCAAGAGATGATGCTATCATTCTTTGTGTAAAAACAAAACCATCATGCAAAAACAACCAGAGTTTTTCACCATTTTTCCATCTCCCTCACTCAGAAGCAACACCATCCTCACGCCACCATTCACTCACAGATTCTACACAACCCGTACACACAGACCGCACCTCATCATCCATCATTCATCTCCCACAACACATTCTCAATCACGAACCCCTACTCATCGACATCTTCAAAAACCTTTCCCAATTCACCACTGACGATTGATCATGGCTTCCAATACCCATCATCTTCATCCATAATCTTTGGGCATCCATTCCTTTTGGCTAGCCACCACCACCTTCATCATAGATTACAGAAACCCAATACCAAAGCAAAACAGAGCAGAACCCATTCTCCCATTTCCTAACCTCCACCATTTTCAGAAAAAGAAACAAAACAGTGAAACTCAATCAGGCCTCACCTCCCTCTTCTATTTTCGTCACCCAACCACATCTTGGCATCACCTACAAATCCAATAGAACAACACTATATTTCATCTTATACTAGAGCCATCTCCAATCATCAGCAAAAATGGAATCCTCAAGCAGGAAGTACACTATCTTCAGCCACCGCGCCGTGGTCTAGTGGATAATCAACAATAACGGCAGGGAATTGCATCTCACGGTGGTGGATCGGTTGGAAAGCAAGACCAATTCGAAAGAGAAGAGGACTCACTCCCTTTGCTAGTCCGATGATAGCCATGAGCGGCAACTAAGAGTGCCAACAGAGGCGGTGGCAGAGTTGCAGGTGTTGTTTTTCGCGCCTCAAGTTGGGGGAAAACTGATCCCACAAGGAGGAAGAAGGAGCGTAGTGCCATCGGTTCTGGTCAACACTGGTGGCTAGTTTGACGGTGGCAGCGACGCGTTGGTGGTGACAAGAGCTCGACGCCGCCGGTGTCGACCCTAGCTTGACGGAGCGTGAGTGATTGGAAATCTCGAGAAATCACGACGGTAGAGGACGTTGGTGTGGGATTTCTCCGTTCAAAGAGAGAGTTGGGCACAGAACGAGCTCCGGTGGTGACCGACGTCGTCGCCGTGGTTTCGATGGCGAATAGCATCGCGACCTAAGGAAGGGAGAGAGAGGAGAATCTCGAACGAGAAGAGAAAAGGGGAGACTTCGATCCGTGGCCGGCGCTGCGTCAGGTGGTGACTGGTGGTCGTTCCGGTGGAGGCGGCAACGAGTAATTTCGCCGGTGAAGGCTGGTCGTGGCCGTGAACAAGGGGGCGGTGGTCGTCTCTGTTTCCTTCGTTCAGAGAAGATGACCCAGGGTCTTCTCACGCAAATGGGGAAATTGCATAGAACCCCTAAAGTTTCTGATTTAGGGCAAAGGGCCTCGGGCCAGATTTTGGGCTTCAGTCTCGCCTCATGCCACCCCTCATCTCTTTTGTTTCACACTCCCCATCCATTTTCTGCAAACAAGAAAAAGGGGAGATTGGGCCGGTGCATGCTATCTCAGGCTGCACACCCAATTTCCAGCCATACACCCCTGACAGAGCACAAGGTTGGAGAAAGAGGCCTTGGGCCTGGTCTGCCTCCTTGCTTCCTGGCGACGCGCCACGCTATTCTTACCCCCACCGTGTTTCTGTAAACAAAAAAAGGGGGTCTTGGGCCTGACCAGCAAATGCACCCCCAATGTTCATCAGCTGCACCCTTGTCCTTGGGGCCTGGACCAAGAAATTTCGGACTGCACCCCCTTTGCTTCCATTCGCAGCCCCCTCCTCTTTGGGCTCAAACCCATTCTGGCAACCAATCAAAAGAACTCTTTTCTGCACCCCTGGTTTTGTCTTCTGCACTCTTTTTTTTTTTCTTATTGGGCTTAGACTGTGATGTTTTTTTTATTGTTTGTCTTTTATTTATTTATTTATTTTCTTTAACTCTAGTATTTGTCTTATTATTGTATGTTAATAAAAATCAAAAAATATATAAAATCATAAAAATAAAATTTCTTTTACAAAAAATACCAAAAATATATTTTAAGGGGTCTAGCACATGTGTGATCGCACGCATCGTCCTTGTGCTAGAAAACCCTTTCTTTTCTATAAACAAAATACCAAAAATATGTTTTAAGGGGTCTAGCACATGTGTGATCGCACGCATCGTCCTTGTGCTAGAAGACTCCTTTTTTTTTTCTATGTATAAAAATTAAAATATATATATTTTAAGGATTCTAGCGCATGTGTGATCGCACGCATCGTCCTTGTGCTAGAAGACCTTTTCTTTCTCTCACATAAAAATTACAAAAAATACCAAAACATCATTTCACAAACAAACGATCAACTTTTCAGCCAGAACTACGTGATCCTTGATTCTCCATCCAAAGTGGAGATACGTAGGAGCAAGGTCAACCCTTGTCAGGTTCACTTTCCAAAAATCCAAAAAATTCAAATCTTTCTTCAAACAAATTTCTCAAACAAATTCTCCAACAAACTTTCCAAATGGTTTTAAAGAATTACGTAACCCTGATTTCTTAGTCCAACTGAGAATGCGTAGGAGCAAGGTCAATCCTTGTCGGGCACAAAAAACGCAAAAAATATTTTGTTTTCTTTAGTGTTATTTTTTAGGGGAAATTAAACATTTTGCAAACCATATCGAATTTGCGTATTTAATTAAAGGTACTGCCTTAGGGCAGGCGTTGTGGGGGTGCTAACACCTTCCCCACACGTAACCGACTCCCGAACCAGAATCTGGTTCTTTTTCGTAGACCGCCTTATCCTGTTTTATGGTGTTTTCCATAGTTTTCCAGAATAAACTATGGTGGCGACTCCAAAACATATTTTCAAATTGTTTTCTCTTTGGATCGTCGTCCCGTCGCGATTTTTCCGGTTGCGACAACAAGTTATAAAAATAACATCTCCACGATTGAATCTCAGTTAATCAATACCAAGAACCAAGCAGCTCTAACTAACCCGTAACAACTCATAAAAATGCATCAATTTATACATACCTACAAGTGATATAATTATTGATTAACACTCACGTTTCAATATAAGAAACAACTATCTTCTAAATATATATATATATATATATATATATATATATATATATATTATTATATTAAACTAATATATATGAATCCTTACTTTAAATCTCAAACACACAGTGACTAACTTCCTAAAATTATAACTGATCAGAAATTAACACCTGATAACTTTATGCATCTACAATAAACTTGTTTTATTTTATTTTCATCATAGTAGAGATATTACTTTCCCCCAATTGGTCACCGGAGAGGACCCAGATGTCTGAACGCATCAAACTCACCTTCGACGCCAACACATATGACTAGTCACAACTGACTGGACCAGGCCAGGACTGCTCTATGATCAGGGATGTGCCAACTCAGGTTTTTAAGGTTCCTCTATCCTACCAACAAAGAAAGGCTCTCAACAACCCCATTTGATTTATCTAAGTTATCTACCCTGTTCTCTTATGCTCTAAATCTGAAATGCTTAATTCTAATATTTCACTTCCTCTCACAACAACCTTAAACAATACCTGTACACATGTTTAATACCCATCTACATGCTATCACAGAGCCCTTACTCCAAACCCTCCAACCAGATTAATTTCACCCCAAAATAGATTAATATTTAATATTCAATCCTAACCGAATAAAAAGTATTTCAACATACTGTATAATATATCATGTATAAAATTATAATATATTATATCAAAATCCTAAACTTTCTAACATATATTACATTATAATATTTTATATTAAATCCTAACCGAATAAAAAGGGATTTCTTCCATCAACGCAGAACCCAGAATATAACCACTCTATACATCTCCTAACAGTAATTATTGAACTCAAGTTCATCAAAACATGCCACAGGTAATCAATCACAGGTTCATCATTTGCATAGTCCAATTCATACTCAACAGATATATAAAACAGTGAGAAATAGCTTCAAATTCAACAAGTATATATTTTATAAAATAAATTCACACAAAATAATTAGCTTCCCTTACCTTTTGGTTACACAGAACAACTCACAAGACCTCAAGACAGTACCCCAATGTAGAGTCAAGATCAACCGGACCTATAATCACCAAAATGGTGATGGAATCAGCTCTTAGAGCTAGAGTATAATAGAAATTAGAAAAGGGAGGGTTCTAACTACATGAAATCAGTAAAACCCCAAACCCTAGGTTTCGAAAATAACGGAGGAAACAGGAAAATCAGTTACTGGAAGCAGACCAAGAAATTAATCAGTTCAAAATGAATGTTTGGAGATGACGGTGAAAAGATTAATCTTGTTTCGTTGATGTTTGCAAAGTCTATAGATGTTTTAGTTGTGAATTTTTTTTATGTTAATTGTGAAATATTTTATAAAATTCTTTCACTTTTATCCAATTGTTATTTGGTATTCTGATTAGAAATTTATAATATTATAATTTATTTATAAATATTTGACACTAAAAATATGAGAATATAATTTTTTATGTTGAATATTTGATAATATTATTTTTTTTTATTTTTTTATAAAAAACAATTAATTTATATTGAAATAATAAGAAAGTGTGTATGAGCACATGTATGAGGTATACCCATAATCTGACAGAGATGAAACAAAATTTTTAAACCCATTAAGTACGAGGATGATGATGAATTTTTACCTTCGAAATAAATATTGGATAATGAAAGTCTAGACAACCAACCATCAAGAGTCTAATTCCAAGATTCCAAGATTGATGACCTTTTAGGTTGAGCTCTTTTGGCCGACCACTCTAGACCGAGCTCCTCTTAGTAGAACTCTCTTGGTTGACTACTCCAGGTTAAGTTTCTCTAAGCCGATCGTTCTTAGCCGACCACTCCAAACAGAGTTCTCTTGGCTGACTACTCTAGGTCGAGTTCCTTTGAACCGACCTCTCTTGGTTAGCCTTTCTAAGCCAATAATAGGGGATTATCTCCTGAAACATATATGAGAAGAACTTGAAGAAGAACTTTGCAATTCAAATGATCTATTACAATGTCAAAGATCAAAACACGTCTCCATCTTATAGTCTTCCATGAAGAAAGGAATTTAAAGAATAAAGATAATGAGAATAATTCAAGAATAATTTAAGAAATTAAATAAACAATTTATTTAATTTCTTAAATTATTCTTTAATTATTCTCATTATCTTATGTTCTTTAAATTCCTTTCTTTATGGAAGATTATAAGATTCAAAGACTAATGACTCTTTAGGCAAGCTCCTTTGACCAATCATTCTGGGTTGAGCTCCTTTGAGTTGAGGTCTCTAGGTCGAATTGCTTTAAGTCGACCGCTCTTCGCCGACCACTCCGGACAAATCTCTTTTGGCCGACTATTTTAGGTTGAGTTTCTTTGAGCTGACTACTCTTGGTCGACCACTATGGGATTATCACTTAGAGATCACTCCGTCGTTGACCATTATGACAGAACGACATGATCGATTGGCAATAGAATGATCAGATTAATAATGGTAATGACAAATAAACATATTAATATCAATTAAGGAATGATTGAGTTGTGATTAGTTCGACAAAAAAAGGCAAAAACCTATTATAAACTATTATAAATAAAGATCTAAGGTATATGTAACTTTGATATACATGCATATAACACGCATTACTCCATTTATTACTAATTAATCTGTCAGTTACTAGTTTTAGCACCAAAATACCTTATGCAGATACTATTCTTGTGGACAAATGAGAGATCTTAGAGACCTAAATGACTATAGAGAAACGAAATAGGACAAACAATCTAAAAATTCTAACCATCTAACCAAACTAGAAGACAACCCAATACTTATTTGACCACATCTAAAAAAATTTAAACATACAAAATACTCATAATAGTTCAGGATCTGACACAACCCATCTCGTTTATAACAACCCATCCAAATCTATTACACAACCCATCTAGCCGAACTACTGACATAATCAATTCGATCTATAACAAAGTCGGTTCAATCAACACCCGAAATAAAACGTCTTCTCGTCTCTTACCATCCTAATTAGGATTGATTAAAATTGCTGTGACACTTGCATGAAGATGTGGTCTAGAAAAAAATGAGACTTGAAATGAAAAAAAATAATGTTTACCCTGATATTTGAACCCCTGCCTCATACTTTAAAACCGAACATTACGATACTAATTAACTTATTTTATGCACACAAAATATTATAAATATATTGATACAATATTTTGTAAACTAAAAATAATTATATTTATTACTAGTAAATAGATGATATAATATTATAAAACTAAATAAATAATAATTTATAACTTTTTTTACACTACTTAAATAAATTATAACTCAATTATCTCTTAAAAGAAATATTGTATAATTATGCTTTTAGTTTTTCGTTTGATTTTGCAATGACTCAAATAATATAATACTCTCACTATAAAATTATAAAACTAAAAATATTTATATTTAATAGTAGTAAAGAGATTATATAATATTATAAAACTAAATAAATGATCATTTATAACTTTTTATACTATTTAAATTAATTATAACTCCATCATCTCGTATTAATTTTTTTTATAGTTATGATTTTGTTTTTCTTTTAATATAATATTATTGATGTGAAATAATATTCTTTCATTATAAATTTTAAATTAAAACATTTTTTAGTAATGTCATAAATATTGTTGTTATGTATATTATTTTAATTAAAATTACAATAAAAAACCTCTTTAACATGTTATCTTGTTTAGTTTTTATTTGTATTTAAACAACTAAATATAAATCATAAAACAAGTTTTTTTATGACTAAATAAATGCATGCTTTATTTCATATATGTTTATCCTATTAGATGCAGATGGTGGAAGAATAATAATCAACTATTTTTTATTTTTAATTTTTGCTTTGATGGTTATAAAATTGTTGAGAATCTCAATAACTACAATTGGATTTGAATCTACATTTAGTATTGATTCTCATATTAAGAAACAGTTAGAAGTATGGATTTTTTTTAGGATAATTAACTTATTTTCTTTGATCCTACTTCTGGCCTATTATTTTTATTTTAAATTCATTCATAGTTATTGTTTAAATGTATGCAGATGAAGAAAATTATAATTGTCAACAAGTGCAACATGAATGTTCTTCCAGGGATATCCATATTATTGAAATGGAAGAACAAGAATGATGCCTTTGAAGCTAACATAAGATAACAATTAATTTCTATAATTTTTTGTAGTCTAAATTGTACTTTATTTTTGTTTATTTATTTATGAAATATTTAACTTTGACACAATGTTAATTTTGTATTTATTTAACTTATTTTAATTTTATTATTAAAAATAAGTTTATAGGGTACAATAAAGATGTGAAAGATTAAAAAGACACATTATAGGTGTAATATTACTTTCAAAATAATTTCCTTATTTAGATTGACCTATAATCTATGCATTAATTTTTATGTAGGATATAATGAAATTAGTTCGCATTTTTATATAAGGATTAGTCCGACTTACTTTTTACATATTAAATACAAAACATATCTAAATAGAACGTGTTAACCTATATTATCATCTCTAATTTAATAAGTTATATGAAATATTTTAAATAAAAAATAATACCTTCATGTTTGTGCTATTATATATAAACATAAGTTTTTTTTCTTAAAAACAACTTTTAATAAAATTCTAAAAGGGAAATGTTTTGAAATTTCTTATTTGAACCTGAGATTATTTCTATTTTAAGAAAACTTGTTTATGTTTCTTTATGATGTTATTAATATACTGTTTAGTTAAATAATTTTTTACTTAATATAAAATATTTTTTTTTGTTGATAGATATAAAAGAAATATTAAAATAGTTTAAACAATGATTTGGGCACGTTCATAAATATATATTACTTTAAGAAATAAAATATTGTTAACATCTGACTTGTTTAACATTTTTAAAAATAATAAAAATTAAGAGTTTGCTCAAAACTTCTAAGAGCTTTGCCCTATAAAATAATAAAGACTTAAATAATGTTTTCTTCTACGCAAATTAACACCCTGTCCTGTTTAGTGACTTTTGTACCCAGAATAGAATTGTGTGTGTCTAAAAATATAATCATTATAATTGTCTTTGTAATTAATAAATGTATTTGTTTTTATTTCACATGTATGCTAAATTTTTTATTTTGATTTGTCTTTATAATTTTATTCCTTTTTTAGTCTCTTTGACAACAAACACATTGATGATAACAATGGCTGAAAAAACGGCAGTGATACAAGCATAGGTTATCAGAGTAGTGATTCTTTTAACAAAAAAAGACAAAATGAAACATCTGTCAAGTTTTGAAACAAAGACTTAAAAACATTATATGGACCAAAAAAATAAAACAAATACAAAATTATTATAATAAACTAAGATACTAAATTGTTAAGCTACAACTTTATGCCTTTGTTAAAGTAACGGTTTTGTGTATTTGGTGAGCCGTGAGATAATAGGCAATTTAAGTTTCATTTCCAAAGGGCTCTGCATCAATGATCCATTAAGTGATTTTTAATGTGAGAATAAACTTGTAGCTCAATCATAAATGATCCATTAAGTGATTCGTTTCTTTGTTTTTAATGTTCAGCTCAATTTACTATTGAAAAGAGAGGAAAAATGAAGCGTGGAAGGAAATTGTGGCTACTATAGAATCAACGTGAAGTTGAAACTTTTATTAGGCACCTTAATCAAGGAGTTGATGGTCAAATTATTATTTAATAAAAGGATTCGGAAGAAGTATTTTGTCGAATTGCATTTAAGCAGAAAAAGGGTAAACAATGAAAGCCCCACAATGCCCTTTGGGATCCTTCCTTTTTGCAGCAAGCTATAGGCTTGCAGTACACAGCATGCATCACATGAAAGAAAGAAAATAGAGAAAAAACAAGAGTTGATGACCCTACCAAAAGCATAGGAAACAGCTAAGATAGTTCCCCGTGGTGTCTCACCAGAGGAAGCTAATACTAAAGACAACCAATTGTTAACAGTGCATAACTTGCTGTGAAGAGTACCTATCTTTGCTAATACAATGCATGCCCTATTATGGTCAAAAATCAAATTCTTATTCACTGATCAGTGACAGAGGTATTTTTAGCAAGAGGAATCATAACTGGATGATGTCATAATGTTGGCAGCAGGAATAAACAAATCTGATTGAACACCCTCTTCCCCATCCATAGCAGGAATCTGATTGAGATCAAAACTCAGAACCTTTGAACAATTCTCACCATTTCCCATGTTTGAAGAAGTTGCCTGAGCTGACCCAGCTTCTCCCATGCTGGTCCAATCAGATCTCTTGTGGTCCCCAAAGCCTTGACCAATTGAGAAACTCTCGTTCAAAACTTCACACTCATACCCTCTCATGGCTTCCACAGCTCTACCCTCTAAAACAGTTCCTGCTCCTGTTTTCTCCCCTTGTATGGTTGTTTTGGCATCATGCTCTTCTTTTGTGGCTGACACACCATGTGACCGAGACTGAATATTCTTAGAATTTTGAACGATGCATAGATGATCATTCAAAGATTGGTGACTTGGGAAAGTTGTATTGCATTTTCTGCATTTGGCCAATTTGTTCCCTTCCCCGCTTGATGCTAATTCTGTTAATTTCACCTTCTTTCTATTTCTCTTCTTGATCTTCACGTCATCAGAATTCCCCAAAATTGGGTGTGAAAGCTCCTCTTCACGCCCCCTCTTGTTGAATGGATGTTCTTGAATCTGATCAGCGACAACCTCTTGCTCGCACTTCGGACTCCCTCTGGCCAGCAACATGAGCTCATA
Source organism: Vigna radiata var. radiata (assembly GCF_000741045.1). NCBI lineage: Eukaryota > Viridiplantae > Streptophyta > Magnoliopsida > Fabales > Fabaceae > Vigna > Vigna radiata. Next base: position 3,870,043 of record NC_028357.1, on the reverse strand, counting down.
CGCAGCCTCTTGCATACGTGGCTCAATCTCATCACCTTCTTCCAAACCAGAATCTGATTTGCTGCAAGAAGAGCTTATGCGGCCCCTCTTGGCAGTAACGGACCAACCCCTGAGAACTCGAGAGAGATCAACGGCCAAATCATCAGAAAGGGTTGAGGAAGAAGTGGAATTGGAGGAGGCACCAACGATCGGAGCGTTGCTTTGAATTCCCTTCTTCGCCTTCTCAGTGTGAGACCTCATGTGCCCAAACAAGGACTTCCTGGAAGAAAAGCTCTTTCCGCAAACGGAACAAGTGGGATTACCATCCACCATCACCCATTTCGCCGTCTTCGATTTTGCAGCATCACCAGTGCTTTGTTTCTCCCCATGAACCCGTTTTCTCGAGAGGTTGTGGATTCTCATGTGCCCACCAAGAGCTTTACCCGAACTGAAACCTTTGTTGCAGATATCGCACGTGAAAGAACGAATCTCATTGCAGTTAACACCTCCTCCATTACCCTCTAACGCTTCTCCTTCCCGAGGAACAGACCCTCGATTTTCCCTTTGATGCCGAGACTCTTGGTCTTCTTCCATGGAGCCAAAAACGGGTTTTTCGTGTGATCAACGGAGTGAAAGAGAGAGAGAGAGAGAGAGAGAGAGAGAGAGATAGCTCGCTCTATCACTTGCACCAGATAGAGATTAAGGAAAATGACACCGCAGGGTACAATTTACAACAAATAGCACACACACCTGATGAAGCCAAAAATCGAGATAACGACCAGGTCAGATTAAAGATTTGGTAGCTTAGCAACCAAGAAAATCATCTCTCCATTCCTATATATATACGAGTTTCTTCCAGGGTTTTATCAAAACGCAAAGAAAACAGCACACATTGCAGGGTTTTACACAATCTCAAGAAAAAAAAAAAAAAAAAAAGTGAGGAAGAAGGAGCTACCTGAGAAATTGAGAACAAAACAACGTACTACGTAGCTGTGGTTTGGGTTTTGACGGGAGAGTCCCTTTTTTAACCTGTTTGTGGAAGAATGGAAGTGTCACGTTTTGAGAAATGCCCTTCTGTCCCACCTCACACTCACACACACACATTTATTTCCCTATATTCAAACTAACTTATCTTTTCTTTTCCCACAAACAACTCCTGTAATATAATATACTGTTACCACAATTATCTTTTAAGATATATCAATCCTTTTTCCCTTTTATTTCCTCTAACACGCTTTAATTACCATCCTTTTTTTTTCATTTTTCATCAAAATATAATTCATTTTTTTACACCATCTAAATTTCTTTAAATAATTATCTTCATATTTACACTTCCAAATATTAATTATGTTGAAATATTAATTTAAAATATATATAATCAAATATACGAAATATTTTTCTAATGATTCTCAAGGCAGTTATTATTTACTAAAAATAGTTGTGCACAACGTTCCTATATTTAATACTAAAGATGATTTAAAGAAATACACGTGAAATTTACGATATAATTAATTAAAATATTATAATCCTAGTAAGATATAATCAGAAAACTCTTATTCTTTTTAATGATGATTGATATTTTAATTGACAGGACGTTGTGGAATTAACAGAAAATATTTAAAACAATATATTTCCTTTATTATTATTATTATTCAAACAATTGAAACATGGGTGGTGGTGATAAACAAACACTATTTTTTTTTCTTTTAAAGCTATTTAACACTAATAAAATAACACTTTTATATTAAAAATTAAAATGATTTAAGATACAATTAGAAAAGGAAAAAAAATATTATTATGTAATTGGTGTTGGAAGGTGTAAAAAAATTAAGAAAGGTACATGAAAAGTTTTCCTCAAACATATATTTTTATACAATCAAATCTCATATTCCTATCTTGAGTAAATAACAGCTAATAACTTTTTAAACTTCTCACTTACTTGTTTTTTCCAAACAAAATTCTTCAATATTATTTTCTTAAAAGTCTCTTCAAGATTGATTTCTGGTTAAATTTGACAAATCTTAATAATCCTAACAAACATATATTCAAATAAGACTTAATTAAGATTGCTCCAACAAATTTAAATTTATGAAAGAACTAAGAGAGCACATATCACATTAATTAAATGAAATAGTATAAAAAAAAACTGATTTTTATTTTGAAAAACTGAATTGAATAATAACATATCAGTTTAGTTTTAAAAATTAGATGAATTCGTTAAAAATAGTTATATTTAAGTAATTACACAATTCACGTATTTATATTATATTACTTTTAAAGTTTAATTTAATTTTAAAATAGTTGAATCCATAATCTTAATTCACATAGGATTTTTCAAACATTTCTCAAACTTTTGACCTTCGTATTGTTGGTATTTTATTTGTTTGTTTGCATGAGTTTATCTAATTACATGTTTAAATTGACGTTTTTTTAATCGTCTTATTTCCCTTTCTTGCTTTCAATCGTTGCTAATTGTTAGAAAAATTATGGCCAGGTAACCCCATTCATAAGAAAATCTTCGAAAATATTTATATATTTTTATTAAATTATTTAATATAGTAATTAAATAAATACTTAACAAAAACAATATAGATTTTAAAAACTGTAAATATTCTTAGTAATAGTTTTCGTCAATCAAATATCTTGATCTTTTGAAATTATGATTATCGTATATCTTTAATCTTTTAAAGAAAATATTTAAATACACTAATCATTTAAAGAAAACATGGTAAATCTGTAGTTAATATTCCCTAGTAAATTTGTAGCTAATATTTCCTAGCTATACCCTATTTAATTTGTAGCTAGTGTCTTTTGTTTTTCAACACTTCACTAAAATTGTTATCGGATTCCGAAAATTAAAAATAAAATAATAATCTTTAAGAGATGCAAATCCATTGTTAATCTTTTCCACACCTAAAGCTTTCCTTTTTAAACTTTCCTTAACTATTTACTTTTAAGTTAAATTATCTTTCATCCCAATAAAAATAATTCATTTATTTAGATAATGAAATAATTTTAATAAAATTGTTTAAATAATTAGTCACATAATTTATAGTCAAAAAAAATCTTAAACGTACGTGGAAAGTTTTTTAAATTAAGAAAACTATCTAAATTTTACATGACATATATCAAGATAAACTTTTTACCAACAACATAACTTGCCCATTAGATTGTTGCATTGTGTACTGTATGCAATTATCCCACATCCAATAAATAATATATTTTTTTTCTTTACTATTAAATTTGTTAAAATAATTTTAAATTATGTATTTCCAATAAAAAGAAGTATTGTAGCTGCATCATCCTAATTCAAGAGGATATCTTCATGATATGGTTGATTAAAAATAATGTAGCTCTCAATTGGCCTCATCACATCATGCAACATATGCTTAAATGCAAGGCCAGTGACACACCCCTACCATATGGTGTCCTCATCACACAGATAATGCAATATTGTGGAGTACATGTTGATGGTCATGCCACCAGTCATATTGGGCCAAGACATTATTTCTCAATTAATTCTTTGAAGAGATTGAACATTGTTAANGTGAATGGTGTTTGGCAACACGATGATGGCGATGATGAAGAAGAAGACCAACCACAGCAACATCACAACCCTGTGCAACCTCCTGCAGAATTTTCAAATCCTAATATGATGAATCAAATATGGGAGGGGTACAAGACTTGCAACAGAGAATGCAGGGGATGGAACAAATGCAAGTGCGGGTTGAACGTATTGAAGATAACTTGGCAAACCTATTCCTTGACATGAATCGCCAATTTGCTCAACTTAATCAGAATGTTAATTTAATTCTTCACAATTTAGATGATTAAGTCCATTATTATACTCAGAATGCATTACATGACTTAAGTGTGTTAATTTCACTTATTTGTTTCAAGACTTATGCATTGTACCTTATTTTTCAATGTTATTATCTTTGACATGAATTTCCATACTTTTATTTATTGCTCAATGAAATTAACTGCAAAACAGATGGATTCTCGAATGATGGATGAAATTATAGATGAAGTGCAAGAATTAATTAATGAAGGAAGAAGACTATCTGCTGCTATTGTACGACTTACAGAGGTCGTGGAGCGTCAAAATTCCATATCAAATGCTACTATTGAACGACCTAATCCAACAACAGAAGAAATTCAAAACTTATTACAGACTATGAACATTGAGGATCAAAATTTATTCAGACAATACTTCGACTTTTATCTTTGCATCCATCCTATACAAGACGTCTAATAGGGATGCCGCAACAATATCGTTTCAATGCATTGCAACGCTATCTCAATGAAGCAAGGTCATCATGAACTATTAATAATATAATTGTATGTTATTATGTTGGGACTT
>NC_028357.1:3817081-3865376 GCF_000741045.1 Vigna radiata var. radiata | reverse complement strand
CACAAATCTACTCAAAAAAACAACAACAAAATTACCCTCAAATCCACTCAAATCATCTCTCCCAAATCATCTCCCCCAAATCCATTCATAAGAACAGAGGCTAAATGTTGATGGCATGACAGATTCGTAGTTCCACATGAGAATGTTAATCAGTATGGTTATTACATAATCACTTAGCAATTATCCCTGATAGTGGACTAAACTGTTAATATTACCGTTAATGCTGTGTTGGCCTTCTTCATAATGTCACGTTAATATTACCAAAAACAAATTAATAAATATAATGTTTTTTATTCAAATGACTTTACGTTGTATACAAATATTTAATTTCATCTACAATTTTAAGGTTTTAAAATACATTACGAATTTAAGTTTCTTTTTTTTTATTATTTAATAACTTATTATCAAATATTAAAAATATATTCAATTAATTTTTATCATTTAAAATTCACACGACACGTACATTATTTATAGCAAATAAAATAAGAAACATTAACAAAAATTTTATTAAAAGTTTAATAATTATTTTTCGTATTATCTAATAAAATAAAATATTAAACAGAATAACTAACATCAAATAAATTTATTAAAAGAAGACACTGCCCACGCGATCGCCGGAAAATTGCCAAAATCGTCGTTACCATCAGGTTCGTTTTCTAATTTAGGATTAATCATTCCTCTTTTTTATTATAACTGTTTAATCGAAAGAGCGAGCGAAAAGGAGGCGCGTTTCGTTTGAATCATTATTCACATCTTTGAAGGAAATCATCCCCAAATTTGAAGCATGATTATATAATAAAAATAGGTTAGAACATGGTATATTGACATTATAAGTCGTATGAACCTCTGTTCTTTGTCCCTTGAGGAAAAAAAATATTTGCCTGTTGTTTAAGTGTTATGGTGACTAAACGATTTATGATTTTTTGATGGACGGTTATCTCTTTGAAAATCATTGATTTATATGGATTATCTTAATAGCATCTAGTATACTTATATTCATCTTTTACACCTTCCTTTGCGAATCCGATTTGACAAGAATAGTCTGTGGTGTCTCAGTTTATAAAAATTAGATAAATTAGATGGATAACGATAATGGGAGACCTAACCAAGAAGCCAATATGGATACTAAGGATTGGAGAAATGGACTGCCGCAAGAGTCACGCGAAAGAATTTTCAACCAGATGTAAGATTTAGTTTTATTATTTTCTCACTGATATATATCATTTGTAATTTTTTATTTTTGCTCCCGATGATTGCCAACATTTCTGTGACGACTCTCAATTGATGGGGTAGTGATTGTAAGATCATATCATTTTACATGGCCAGGGTCGTGTACAAGCCGAACGGGTGAGATCACTGTGTTATTGTGATTTACCATTCTCAGTCATGGGATCGTCATCAGAGTGCACCCAAAATGATACTTATTTTCTTCTGTTGTTTAGTCATCCCAAAAATACAGTTTCTGTTTTCAGAATTCCTTTATTACTTGGTACACCTATAAATACTCCTGTATAGCTGTATTGGTGTTTTTTAACGAGGAAATTTCTTGTTTACTGTTCATTGTTGTTAGCATTGCTACATTTTTTCATGGTCAGTCTATGTTACCTGGCATTAGATTGTGCCTCTGCTCCCCAACATTGGTCTCTCTCGCTTAGTGATCGTGTCACTCTTATCTCATCCCACTCTTTTCTATCTTTTAATTCTATGCTTTAGCTTCTTTCACGGTGGTTGTTCTAAAATTATCTTTTTGACTTGTAACTCTCCTTGGAACTATGTATTCCTGTTCTTTTTATTCATTTTTTCAATCATTCAATCATCATATTTGTACGGAGAGACTATCGAAGCTATAAAACCAATCCTTGCTGCTGGATATATCAATTCTACTATATATGTCTTTTGCTCTGGATATGTCTGTGATTTCAATAAAGTCTTCTTACACTTTAACGAGTTATTAAATTGCTTTTCTTCATTTTCTATAGAATGGACTCGTTAAAAAAACATAGTCCTGGTTATGGTGAAAAGGAATTGCATATACTTCATTTAGATGCTAAAAGGTTTGAAGAGAAGATTTTTACCACTGCAACAAGTTGGGTATGCATTTGATTTTATATTCGAAAATTTATTATTATATTTACAAACACATACAATACGAAAGGTTGATGGTTTGATGTGATATTCCATGTTTCAGCCTGATTATTTATTGAAAATATCTTCAAAGATAGATGTGATGGAGACTAAATCCCAAGACATCAGGGCCAACCCACCAAATCAAGGTGGTTAACTAGGAGTTGTTTCTAGTTGAGATTTAGTTATAAGAACTGTATTATGTGATTTTTTCACCCAAATACACACATGGACGCAAAATCTTTCTGAAGGAGCATAGTATTCTAAATATTTATTAATATGGTACAGTTGTTGGGTTAGTCGGTTTTCGAGTACTCTCGAGTTACTTTTTAATTTTTCTTTTCAAAAAAAATATTCTCCCCTTTTTTTTAAAATGAAAAAGTAAAAGGTAGAGGTTCAGTTCAGAACTTGATTTTTTTTTTTTCAATCCGATGTCAGAATTTGGCTTTCAAGAAACTAAATTTTAATCTAAAAATATAAAAAAACTTGTATTATCTGTATAAATATTTAACAATATTTCATTCAAGAAATATTTTTGATTCATGTGTGCTATTTAAGTTAAAAGATCTAGTGTCGTGATCATTTTATTTTTGTTTGGTGTTACATATGTTACTGGATGTCAGAAGACTTTAGTGCTTACAATTAAAATGCCTTTGCCTCCATTTGCAGTCACCAACATTAAAGTTGAAGCTAAACAGTTAGACACGCAACGTGTAATAGTGCCCATGCCATCGCCGAAAAAATCCCTAAAGCGCCACTACCATCAGGTCCGTTTTCTAATGTTGGATTAATTGTCTCTTTCCTTATTATAACGGTTTAATGGAAAGAGCGAGCTAAAAGAGTGAAAAGAGGGTACGCTTTTAAACAACGAATTAAGATGAGGAAAGACTTGATGTAAAGTTGGAATTGTGTTGTTATTGGCTTTTTCAATTAATTACTATACCATCCATATTTGTATTTGTTATAAAATTAATGTATTTGCATGCATAATAGGTTTAAACATGTTGGATTGACATTATAAGTCGTATAAGCCTATGTACTTTGTCCATTGAGGAAAAAAATATTTGGTCTTATTTTCCTAATATTTCATACATTTATATTTATCTTTTGCACCTTCTTTAGGAATCCTATTTGACAATAATACTATGGTGTTGGTGTTTCCGTTTATAAAAATTAGATGAATAACGATGATGGGAGACCTAATCAAGGTACTGAAGGCTATAGTCATTGGAATGGACTGCATCCAGAGACACGCCAAATGAACATCGACAAGATGTAAGATTCAGTTTTAATAATGTCTATCAGATGGAATTTTACTTTATTTTTTTTTCTCAAGAGAAGTTAATGAACGATTCATAGATTACCAACATTGTGCTGAGGACTCTTCTTGTCTTCTTTTCAATTAATAAACAAATGTATATTAAAGAACATTGATAGCAGCGTCATATTGTGTAAACATTTTTAAATTTAGTTTAAAACTAATATTTAATGAAAAATTGTTTCATTGCTTTTAATGTCATGATAAAAGTGTAGAGATGAGGTTTAGCGTGTCGGCATTGCACACGCTAATCAATGGATTAGTGGTACAATTTTGTTAAAGTCATCTGCACCTTATAAGATCGAATCATTTTACAAGTTCACGGTCCTGGACAAGCTGATCTTACCATGCTCAATCATGGGATCATCATCAGAGTGCACCCAAAATGATCCTCTTTCTTTCCTATTGTCAAATGTTCCTTGCCATTCACTGCCTTATCCCCTTTAAAATCACTCAATTGTATTGTCTGTTCTTTCTGTGCAACGGCCAAAGCTCCTCCGTATACATATTTTCTCCTCATAGAGAATGTGTGGCAGAGGGATATTTAATGGAAAACTATAATACTGTTAGTAGAATTTTTTTTCTTATGTTTTCTATAGAATTCATATATGCAAGTGCTGAAACTCTACCTTGTGAAGCTACTTTTACTGTAATCATTGCTGGTTATTACACTGTAGTTGCTCCTGCTACCCATTATCTCAATTTCTGTATTTTCATTTTTTTCTTAGCCAATCACTGTTACCTAGCATTAGGTTGTGTTTCTGCTACCGAACCTTGGTCTGTCCCTCGCATCTCATCCCACTCTTTTCTATCTTTTAATTCTATGCTTTAGCTTCTCTCAGTGGTGGGATTGCTAAATAAATTTTTTAATCACCCTTTTATAATTCAGATTTGTTCTAAAATTATCTTTTTGACTTGTTATTGAATTTAATTCTATTATCAATTATTTTATTAATTTTAATGAATTATTTCTATCTTGATACGAATTTTAATTTCTCTCTCTAGTTTTTTAAAAATCTATCATTGTGAATTTTCAATTTAAGTTTTTTAATGAGATGAGGTTGTTTTCTTTATCTGTTTGCTTTATGCATATATGTTATTTATAATAATTATTAGATCAAAACTTAGGATCTTATGATTCAAGTTACTGATTTTCTCTATCTCTTGTTCCTAGGTAGTATTGTGACTTTAACAACCTTGGAGTAGGATATAGTCATACTTGGGTGTTGAACACTATATCACCGATAAACACAACTTGAAAGTTTTTCAATTATTTTTTGTTATTGCACAATCTGTTAGAATAAACTTTTGCTGTCATGGGTGTATCTGTAGAATATGCACTTGTTTAATCATTTTAGATGTCTCAAAGGAGGAGCAGGGCTCAGTTTATTTTTTCCATGTTCTGTTATTATTTTACACGTGCTATCATTATTTTCATTTGGTGTGTTCAGTTGGAGGTTGCCATCGTTTTCACATAGAAACATGTTTGTCTTTGCATACTGATTTACGATTGTGTATTTTGCTCTTAAATAGCTTATACATATTTTCTCTTTATAGGGAATGTGTGACAGATGGATATTTAATGGAAAACTGTAGAATTGTTATAAACAATTTTTTCTCATGTTTGTAATAGAGGTCATATATGTAAAGGAAGCATAAATTCATATGAAGCAAGATAACAATTGGAGTTGAATTTATCCTTGCCATTGATATTACAAAGAAATTAGAGGACATGGATTCTACGCTTTACAAGTCTAGGAAGTGTAAAATAAAGAAAACAAAGAACTATTTTAATGAGCAAAAGTATTTTCTCTTCTTATGTTCTTTGTAACTCTCCTTGGAACTATGTATTATTGCTCTTATTCATTTTCAATCATTATCATCAGATTTGTACGGAGAGACTATCAAAGCTATAAAACCAATCCCTGCTGCTTGAGATATCAATTCTACTATATATGATAACACTTTAACGAGCTTATATTATTTTAGGATTGTTTATTGACCTTGTGTTTTCTATAATTTGTATTATTTTGTTATTGCATTGCTTTTCTTCATTTTCTATAGGGTTGACTTGTTAAAAAGACATCTGCCTGATTCTGGTCAAGATGTATTGCCAGAACTTCATATGATTGCTCAAAGGTTTGAAGAGAAGATTTTTAATGCTGCAACAAGCTTGGTAATATTTGATTTTAGATTTACAAATTTGTGATTTTGTTTACAAACACATACAATATGAAAGGTTGATGGTTTAATGCGATATTCCCTTATTTTAGCCTGATTATCTACTGAAAATATCTTCAAAGATGCATTCGATGGAGACTGGATGTCAGTGCACCAAGGCCAACCCACCAAATCAAGGTGGTTCTGGAAGTATCTAACTCGAAGTTGGTTCTAGTTCAGATTATGTTATTAAGACTGTATTGTGATCTTTTCACCACACAAAACACTTGGATGCAAAAATTACTTAAGGAGCATACTATTGTAAATATTTACACATGATATAATTTTTGGCTCAGTTTTTTAAAATATTTTCTTTTTCAAAAAATTATTCCTCCCTTTTTGCCTTCATTTGCAGTCACCTATATTAAAGTTGAAGCTCAGCAATCAGACACGCAAACTGTAATAGTGCCCACGCCATCGCCAAACATATCCCTAAAGCGCCACCAACATCAGGTTCGTTTTCTAATGTTGGATTAATCATCTTTCTTTCCTTATTATAACAGTTTAATCAAAAGAGCGAGTGAAAAGAGGGCGTGTTTCCTTTGAATCATTCTTTAAAGGGAATCAAATATGGACACCATTGCCAAATGTGGTGAACAATGAATTAAGACGAGGAAATGCTCTATGTAAAATTGGAATTGTGTTGTTATTGGCTTTTACAATTAATTACTATACCATCTGATAGGATATAAGGCGATAAGATATAATGGGTTTAGAATAGAAAGAAGAGGAAATGAGAAGAGTTGTTTGATAGTTAGAATAGTTTTGTATAGAAGGGGAGGGAATACTATAAATAGGGGTTATACTTGTACAGGGGGTCAGTTTTTGAATTTGTAAATTTAAACTGGATCTTTGTTCCAGTAGAGGAAGAGAGGCTTCCTTGGTGTACTAGTGATTGTTTCATTCGTTGAAGAACAATAAACATACTTTCTTTTGTTGTCTCTGTTAGTTTTTGTGTGTGAGTAGTTCGTTGTCAGACTTCTTGAGCAAAGAAGCCTAACAAGTTTGGTCCGACCTGCCGATATCCTTAGGAGAGGAGTGTCGGATCAAGAAGTGATCAAGAAAGAGTGAAAACATAGAAAGAAGAGACAATACCTTGGAGAGGAGGTCCAGCGAACAAAATATGAGGACGACATAATGGAGTAGAGATATCCAAAAAATAAAAGAAATGTTGCAAGAAATCAAGATTCACATAAAGGGCTCAGAAAGAAGTGAGAAAGCTATCATGAAAGGAAAGAAAGATGGTTTAGAGGAAGAGTTGGAGGAAGACAAGGTCAAAGGGCAACGAAAGTGGAGGAAGCAGGTAGAATTGCCTACTTTTGGGGGGATTGATCCAAAGGGATGGATATCTAGAGCAAAGAAATTTTTTGAGATCCAAAATGTGGCAGTAGGGGAAAAATTAAGATTGGCCTACATTAGCATGGAAGGAGGCGCAAACTATTGGCTCAAGGTCTGGAAAAATAAAACCAAGAACCCTTCTTGGAAAGAGTTGACAGAGGCATTGATAAGGAGGTTCGGAGGAAGGGATAGAGGTTCTGTTTTTGATAAATTAACCCAAACTGCAAAAGTCACAGAAGCTACTGCTGAGAAAGTTGCAGGAGTTGTTGCTATAAGGGTGGATGACGTGATAAATGTTGGTAGGGAAAATACATTAGGTGAAACCATGATGAGAAAGTTGTTACTCTTGCTTCTCCAAGTCAAGTCGCAAAAGCTACTATTTTTAGTGGAGATAGAGTGGTAGGTTGTGGTGTGAATGTAAAGAAAAGGGAAGAATTATTGAGGCCTGGGATTAAAATAGTGGTGTCAGAGAGCAATCCTGTTGATTCTGTTTACAGAGCAAGAGAGGAACTTCTACAAGACATCAAGAAAGTAAAGAATCACTCAGGTGGAGGAGAAAATTCAAGGAATTGGGAGCAAAAAGGAGAAAAAGATGCCATTGACAATAATGGAGCTTGGAAGGGTGCGGAAAAACCAGTTTTTTCATGGGTGAAAAGAGAAGAGTTGACCACTTATGAAGGGACTGACACCCCAGGTCAAACAACAAGGGCAGCAAATGCTTTTGAAGTTCATAACACCAAAGGATCAACAAAACTACACCCAAACAGTGAAGAAAAGGTAGTCGAGGGGTTCAAGACCTGGCATAAAAAATCCAAGAACTTTTTTTGGAAAAATCTGGCAACAATTCTACTAAAGATAGTTGAAGGGAACAGGAGAAGCATTCTATGTGCGAGTTGGGTAGTAGTAACACAGATGGGGAGTGTGAAATTCTATATGAGAGTTTGCAAGTAGATGGAGTAGCTGCCAAAACTCTTGTTGCTACAAGAGCAAATGAAATCAAAGATGAGATTTTGAGGATTTCACAAAATTGGGCTAAAAGAATCCAAGAAGAGTGGAAGTCATTGGAGGAGGATTTGCCACCACCCAAGCCTCCAGACCTGAATTGGAGGGCAGTAGCTAGTGGGTTTCCTTCATATGATAACACGATGATGAAGAAGAGCCATGAGATCAAGCTTCACAGTTTTAACCTTGAAGACAAGGTTGTTTTGCAGCGGGATGTAATGATAGGATATAATGGGTTTAGGATAGAAGGAAGAGGAAATGAGAAGAGTTGTTTGACAATTAGAATAGTTTTGTATAGAAGGGGAGGGAATACTATAAATAGGGGTTATACTTGTACAGGGAGGTCAGTTTTTGAATTTGTAAAATTTAGACTGGATCTTTGTTCTAGTGGAGGAAGGGAGGCTTCCTTGGTGTACTAGTGATTGTTTCATTCATTAAACAACAATAAACATACTTTCTTTTGTTGTCTCTGTTAGTTTTGGTGTGTGAGGAGCACGTTGTCAGACTTCTTGAGCAAAAAAGCCTAACATCATCCATATTTGTATTCGTTATAAAATTAATGTTTTTGCATGCATTATAGGTTTAAAGATGTTGGATTGACATTATAAGTCGTATGGGCCTATGTTTTTGCATGCATTATAGATTTAAACATGTTGGATTGACATTATAAGTTGTATAAGCCTATGTCTGAGGAAACAAATATTTGATCTTCTTTTCCTAATATTTCATACATTTATATTTTATCTTTTGCACCTTCTTTGGAAACCTGATTTGACAAGAATAGTCTGATGTTGGTGTTTAGATGGATAACGATAACGAGAGACCTAATCAAGGTACTGAAACCATTTGTCATTGGAGAGATGGATTGCATCCAGAGATACGCCAAATAAATGCCATCAAGATGTAAGATTCAGATTTAACATTGTCTATCATTTGTAATATTTTTTTTTCTTTTTTTTCCTCAACAGAAATAAATCAATGATTCCGTAAATTGCCAACATTTTCATGAGGACTCTTTTCAAATGATAAATGAATCTATGTGAAAGAACATTGACAGACAGCGTTATATTGTGTAAACATGTTTTCAAATTTTGTTTAAAAATAATATTTAATGGAAAATAGCTTCATTGTTTTTAATGTCATGATAAAAGTGTAGGGATAAGATTTAGCATATTAGCATTACACATGCTAATTGATGTGTTAGTGGGATAATTTTGTTAAAATCACCTTCACATTGTAAGATGGTACCATTTTACATGTCCAGGGTCTTGGACAAGCTGAATTTATTGAGAGTGAGATCAGTTTGATATTGTGATTTACCATGCTCAATCATGGGATCATCATCGGAGTGCATCCAAAATGATCCTTTCTCTATCCTATGGTCAAATGTTTCTTGCTATTCACTATTTTATCCCTTTGAAAATCACTCAATTGTATCATTGAATTTCCACCTTATACATATTTTCTCACAAGTGTTTGCTTCAAATTCTATCCGTTTTTCATATATTTCAAAAGTCGTTTACAAAGAAAGGAAACTTGACTATATTTATCTATTCATGCTAGTTTTGGCCGAAAATATGTAGAAAAATTAAAAAAATTATTTTAAAACTTCTAGATCTAGATCAATTGTCAAGATTATACTTTTTATGTTTTTAGACTTCTCATGCTTGTATAATTGTCTTGTTCCTCCTTCTTTTGGTCGAACTTGATGTTATTCTATAAACATGATTGAAATTTTAATTTAGACCTAGTTTCAATCTAAACTACGATTATTATTTATACCATGATATTAAAAAAAATAAAGGACATGGATACTAACGTTTTACAAGTCCAAGAAGTATAAAAAAAAAAAAAATAAGAACTAGAAAGTATTTTCTCTTCTTGTTATGTTCCTAGTAACTCTTGGAATCATTTTTTTTCTTTATTTTCAGTCATTTAATCATTAAATTTGTACTTAGAAAGGAGATTATCCAAATTCTTTTTCTTTTTCTTTATTTTTAGTCATTTCTAATATTCATTATACTATATTTGTTTTTTGTTCTGCACACATGTATGATTTTAATAAGGATTTTTTTACATTTTAACAAGCTTATAACATTTCAAGATTGTATATTGACCATAAGTTTTCTATCACTTGTATTATTTAGTTATTAAATCGCTTTTCTTTATTTTTATTTTTATAGAATGAACGTTTTTAAAAGACATATTCCTTATCCTAGTCAAGAATTTTTGCATGATCTTCAGAAGATTGCTCAAAGATTTGAAGAGAAGATTTTTACTACTGCAACAAGCCAGGTACGTATTTAATTATAGATTTATCATTTTGTGATTATATTTACAATTACATTCAATTTGAAAGATGTGATGGTTTAATGTGATATTATCTTATTTCAGTCTGATTATCTACGGAAAATTTCTCTGAAAATGTTTACAATGGAGACTAAACCCCAGCGCAGCATGACCAACAATCCAAATCAAGGTTATTTTTGGTTTAGCTTAAACAACTGATGGGACTGTATTTTGTGACTTTTTTTCATCCAAATAATACATATGGACACAAAAATTACTTAAACAGGATACTATAATTTCAAAATATTTACACATATGCTACTGTTTATTTTTTAAGTAGTAAAACTATGCTTATTTTTTAGTCATTTTTATTTCAAGAAATGTTTTCTTTTTTTTTAAATGAAAACGAAACAAAAAGAAAGAAAAAACCAGTTCATAATTCAATTTTAAGAAACCAAATTCTATTTTTGTTACTAGTTTCTTTTCAATCATACTTCAGAATTCAATTTCCAAGAAACTAAATTCTAACATGAAAAAAAAAAACTTTTATTATTTATATAAATATTTGACATAATGTGTTTAGGTAATTTTGGGTTCATGTGTCATTAGAGTAAAAAATGTCGGTGTCCTACTGATGTAAAATATCATTCTCATTTTATTTTGGTTTGGTGTTACATATGTTGCTGCTGATAGATTATTTGGTTAAGTTATTTTTTTAAAGGATTTGATATAAGATTATTAATCAAATTCAATGTTTATTTGTCTTTGGAAATTGAATTTTTTTTTTAAATTTAAAGTACTCTTATATCGAATTTTATTTTTAAGATTTTCACTTTGTGTAATTTTTATATAGCAGCATATAACAAAATATTAATTATTTTAAATTACAATGTTAACTTTTTTATCTTTTTAATTTCATTTAAATAAAAAATTAAAAAGTAATTTAACAAATATGTAAAATAGTGTGATAATATTTATTACTTTTTTATAAATGAAAATAAGTAATAGTAATAAAAAGAAAACTAAAAGTAAAATATATTAAAGTATAAGTAATAGTACTCAAAGAAAATTAAAAAATCTAAAAGGCAAGTTGATTGTAGCTTACAAGGTAGAAATAAACTACTTTAAAGAATTCATTACAAAATATGATGGCTAAATTCCTACTAGTTAGCTTATTAATTTTATCGAATGTTTTCTAAGTGGAATTTAGTTTTAAGTAATACAAGTAATTAAATTTGTTGGTTTAAGGTCTCTATTTGTGTTTGACTTTCAAATTGGTCTTTTTTTTCATCAATTGGACCCTTATTTTATTTTATGAAGGGCATTTATCTATGCACCTTTACATTTTTGGTCTCCACCTCCTCATCTCACTTTCATTCCTTTTTTTTATTTATATTTTTATTTTTTATTTATATTCTTATTATACCCTTAAGTAAAATTTATTTTATAGATTAATTTTAATTACAATCTTCTAACCTAAAAAACCTAATTTTTCTTCTCACGTTCTGCTCTCTCTCTCGTTTCTGATTCATTATTGTTTCTTCCAATTCTTTTGTGCTCTCTTTTCTCTTTTATTGTGACAATCTTTGGCCTGGTGGAAGAAAAGTTGTAACAGAGTTCTTCATCCGTTTGGACCTGAACGGATGTCGATATCCATTGACGGATATCCACATCCATTTCAGATGCCTGGCGTCTTCTTCCTCCTACCACTGAAACACAGAAAAACAGAACAAACACACACAAAGCAACACTGAAATGTTGTATTACATACATTAAAAAAAACAAGCAGAAATGAAAACACTCAAGAAACGAAACGAAAAAATAAGCTCTGGTGCAGAGCGGCAGAAACCAGCAACATACATGCACAAAGAAGAAACCGAAACGAACAAAAGCTTCTCTATCAAGCGGAAGAAGAGACGAAAAATTAACCTCTCGAAGACCAATCGGTAGAAACGAAGCGTCGTCGCCGCACCGCCGCACACACAGGCCGCACCACCACGAAATGCACAGATGAACAGAGGACTGAAGTTGGGAGTCAGAGCTTAAAAAAAATGAAAACGAGAGTGAAGGGAAACGGGTGAGGGTGTTGTGTTAGCCTGAGGGAGGGAGTGAAATTGAAAATGGAAGTGAGGGTGTTGTGTTACCGTGAGGAAGAGAGTGAAATTGAAAATGGAAAAGTAAATCTAAGGTTAGATAAATAAAAGAAGGTTAAAAAAGTAAATTATAAAGTACAAAAAAGGTTATTTTTGTATTATAAAAAAAATTTAAAAATGGAGAGGTGGAAAGCCAAAAAACGTGGAGGTGCAGGGATCAACCCCCTTTTATGAAAATTGCTCTAATTAGATCCATGCCATTAAATCAAGCCCAATGATGTTATAGTTAGGTTGATGTGCCATGCTCATCTTGGTTTTGAAATGACGTGGTTGACATATGTTGGACGTTATGTGGATTTTAGTTGTATTCAATTAAAAAAAGTTGTAAAAACTTCTATTTTTATGAATCCCTAATTGCTTCAATCCCTAATAAAAGGGGAAAACTTCGTTGTGCTTTGTCTTTGAGAGTGTTTGTTGTTCTTGAAGTAAGAAAAGATTGAAGATGACCCATTCGTGTTAGTCTTCCACATGTAGTGGGTGGTAGAAGCAAAACCCTAATGTCGTCGTCTGTGGTGGTGGAGGAAGATCTACGATTGTTGGTGTATCACCTGTTTGCCTTTGTCGAGAGAAATGTGATTTTAAGAATTGAGAACTACTAAGAATAGAGGGAAGCAATTTTAGGGTTGCCCTAAGTACAATGTATTGTATTTTCGTTATTGTTTTTTAAAGGTTTAAACCCTCTTTTGGTCCTTATATTTGTTCGTGAATCGGTGAAGTTTTGATTGGGCCGCGATAACAACATAAGGAGTTCCTAAACGAAAGGTGCAGCTACTTTCTGCACCTCCATATTATCAACTTATAGACTCATTAACTTTTATATTTCAAAATATACATTTCGTAATTAGAAATTCGAAATTCACACAAAAGCCTCTAGTCAACACACAATAGTTATTCAGTTCCACTTTTTTGCAGAAACGACACATCCCTATCCGTGCAACTCTTCTGGGCTCTAATACTACTACACTACTAAGCAATATTTTAGATCAATTCGGGCTTCACTCTCGGAGGCCATCCTCTGGGCCTCGCGCTGGGCTTCAACGAGGAAGCCGATGTTTCCCCAAATCCTTCGGTTGGCCGCGCCATCTTCCTAGTTCAGCCTCTGGGCCTGCCACTCTCAGCGGTGGCTTTGGATGGCCTTTGCATGACACTTGGGCCCTTTGGGGGGCGGCCCCTGGGCCTGGGCGGTGACAGGACAATGCCCGGAGGCAGAAGTTCCTTGGGCTTGGGTGGCTTACCACGGCCACGCCGCGGCGACGCGTTTGGGTCACGCTTGGTGTAGCTATTCTTCCAAAAGTCAAGCACCCCACTGTCCCTCATTTTAGCAAGGTGTAAAATAAATTATAGGGACTGCGCGAACGCAAGTCCCCTCTACCACAAATTATGATGTAGGCTCCACCTCTAGGGTAGACCTTAAAATAGCACCCCTTCCTGGTGCAATGAAGGTCACTATTCTAGGCTATGAGCCTTCATGATCGCTCATTAACCCCATCCAGGTAAGTATGTTGCTTAACGCCACAAGTGTTTCTTTTATAGCTCGTATTCTTTAATACTCTGCTGGATGCATCTATGTGGGACTTAAGACATGGTTACATCAGTACACATATGGGATTGCAAGTTCTTTTAGGAAGAAGTGTATTTTTGTTAAAGAAAACATAATAAATACAATAATATACAAAAATGTCAATACTTTTCGTCCAAAAGAGTTTGAACTTGAACGGTCATGGAAATGTTGCTCATTCAAAACAAGACAAGGTCAATTTATTTTATTTTATTGTGAAACTAATTCAAATGTATTGTAAGATGTTTGGATTGGCGTACAAAATTGCATCTATGTAAAATCTGCATCAAACTGTCCAAAATATGTGATGCTATAATGACTTGTTTGGTCCAAAATATGATCAAAATAAACCTGCTTAACACATTGTAAACTAACTTAGAGTTCTTCTAAAATATAAATTTTTTATAATAAAATATATATTAAGGCATTTTGAAATAAATTGAAATTATAGAATTTGAATTAAAGTAATTGAATTAGTTAAAATTAGAGAATTTCAATTTTTTCTTAAAAGTAAGAATTCAACATTTTTTTTCTTCTTAAAATCCATATTTCAATCTAAGTTTGGATCAATTAATTCAATTTAACTCGGTTTGATTTAATCTTAACTTAATATTTTGGTTTTACTCAAATTTTCTAAAGTAAACAAAAATTTTGTATAGAAATGTTCAAGAAAGAATACATATCCTTAGAATAAAATCTGATATAAGTTATAAGTGACATCGTTTCACTTTATCACGAACAAAATGAAAATAACTT
Organism: Vigna radiata var. radiata; assembly: GCF_000741045.1. Taxonomy (NCBI): domain Eukaryota; kingdom Viridiplantae; phylum Streptophyta; class Magnoliopsida; order Fabales; family Fabaceae; genus Vigna; species Vigna radiata. Next base: position 3,850,618 of record NC_028357.1, on the reverse strand, counting down.
CAAAGTGTTTGGATTTGGAATGCACCACAGGATTGGCTGCAAGAAGAACATGAGATTATAAAAGTAAATCTTTGGAACAAGATTATCACACTCTTTACTACAACGAAGAAAACACATCAAAATGGTTGTTCATACAAAACACATCTGCTGAAAAGATTAATTAACGGGTTCATAAATAGTTAATAAATGTCAAATATGAAACAGGATTATCTACTGAAATACTAGGGTACACTAAATTCCATTAATCAAGAATAACTAATAATACATTGAACTAAATGATAGGGGCTGCATGAACGCAAGCCCCTCTACCACAAATTATGATGTAGGCTCCACCTCTAGGGTAGACCTTAGAACATCACCCCTTCTTGGTGCAATGAAGGTCACTGGTCTAGGCCATGAGTCTTTATGATCACTCATTGACCCCATCCAGGTAAGTAAGATTTTCATTGCTACTAGTATTCATTTTATAGCTCATAATCTTTAATACTGTGTTGAATATAACGATATGGTACTTGAGACATGTTGACATTAGCTTATCTGTGTGACTGAAGGGCACAAAAAAAAAATGTAATTTTTTTTAATCCAAAAGATTTCCATAGAAAAGTTATTGTTCATTTAAAACAAATCAGCATATAAGTTCAATTTGTGGATTATAAACTCAGTTAAATATTTTGAGGAAAAAAAGAAGATATCATTGAAACCAATTCAAATGTGTAATAAGATGTTTGGATCTTTCATAAAATCTGAATCAAACAGTCCAAAATATGTGAAGCTAGTTTGGCTTAATACATGATCAAAATAAANATGCAGCTAATACAGACACCCTTAAGGGAGAATTATGTAAGAAAATATAAGGTGGANATCTTTATGTTAATAAAATTGTTGAGCAGAATATCAACCTACTTCTAGAATATTGATTCTCAGCAACATATAAAAGTATGTTTTGACTTTCATAATTCCCTGTCTGGACATACTTTAACTGTTGTTCACCATTTATTCACAGTTNACCAATTTTACAACTTAGAAAACATTTTAGCTTTTTTCTTCAACTGTATAAAATTCTCAACAATTAAGTCAAACATCTTTTGAGAGAAAGTAAACAAAAAAAAGTCCTTTCGAGTTTTTTCTAAAGAATGTGAAAATCAAAATTGAAAATTCTATCAATTGAAAATTTTATCAATTAACTATAATCTAACCAATTTTATCAATTGAAAAGTTGATCAATTAACCTTTATGTAACAAAGTTAGCAATTATCTTTAACTGTTCCTTTGAGATAACTAATATAACTAATCTAAATAACATTTCCAGTTGGGCACAAGCATATGATTTATAGTTAATACCATTTACTCTTTCAGCTAAATTTGTTAAGCAAGTAGGCTAGGTGACTATTCATCCAAAAGTTTAAATGTGAGTTTTAAAGTGATTTTTATAGGATATGTGGAATGCTATTTTTTAAAAAAAAAAATTGTCCTCTTTCCTATGTATACAAAAACAAGTTTTTCAAAATTAGTATTGAATAATTGGTTCTTTGGTTGGTGACCCACTCAAGTAGGTCCTTTTTTTTTGTCTCTATTAGGTCCATATACTTGTAAAATTGAACCAATTAAGCACTTTCCGTTAACTTTTCACTAACGGCGTATGCACATGATAAGGTGTAAATTTTTTTAGATCACGTGGCATTGTGTATTAAATTAAATGGCTTATCTGTACAATCAAGCATTCCACGTGGGATCACTTCATGGACATTGTGAAAAACATCTTCAAGACGCAGAGGAACAAGTTGTCGTTGTTGATCACTTCGGAGTCCCTCAGCCCCAAGTGGTACACCAGCAGAAACAAATCCATGATCCTTGCCAACTGTCTGCTCTACTTCAGCGGTTACACGATGCTCTTGACCAACTAACGGTCCTCAAAGGACAAAGCAATGTTTTGGTTGGAGTGCCTAGGGAGGATGCACCACGATGTCAAAGAAGGGGCTTATGGTTGTTGTGTTTAGCGGGAAGATGACCAAGGAAAGTTAGGGTTTCACCTTGGGAAGACGCCTCCCAGGGCTGCCACGTGATTGCCCCCAAATCGCTTCCGTTTCGCCGCACCTTCTTGCTGGACCAACCCTCCTCGTCGACGCACTACCCTCGTCGTGGCCTCATCCTCGCCCACTGCCCACTACGCTGCATAATCTGGAGTCACCACCAAGACAATGTTGTGGTTGTCGTACGGTCAAGCACTATCACTGGAGCACTATCAAGGGTCGTTGCTCCTCACCTCCTCCAACTCTATCATGCGTCCCCTTTAGCACGCGATCTCCTCTTTCACCGCCTCAATCTATTACAACAGGCGCTCCTACTCCGCCTACCACGTGTTTCGGTGTGACGCGAAGATCTCCACCACTCGAGCGTTTACCTTCGAGTCCTCTTACCGTTGCGACTCCATCTGGCCCAGCTCCTCTGCCACCTCCACCCCTGCAGAACGAATGCAACATCTTGTGATAGTCTTCTTGCTGCTATTGTTTCTCTTTAGTCATAGCGACGAGGGCGTTTAATGTCGCAGAGAAGCTCCTCATGCCCTCGCTTGAAATGTTGGTTTGCGAATTCCCATTTACCTGGCACAATTCCCAATGTAGTCTTCTGCATTTACTTCTCCCCATGTGGAATGCTTGATTGTACAACAAATAAGCCATTTAATTTAATACACAATGCCACGTGATCTAAAAAAAATTATACCTCAGCATGTACAGACGCCGTTAGTGAAAAGTTAACGGAGAGGACTTAATTGGCTAAATTTTACGAGTATATGGACCTAATTAAGACAAAAAATAAACGAGGACCCTCTTGAGATTCACCAACAAATATGAGGACCAAAAGAGGGTTTAAACATTTTTTTAAAACAGGCCATTGTTGGATGTAATTGGTGTTTTTTTTGTCACAGAATGGTAATGAAGATGGTGGTTGTTATTACTTCAAATGGTCTACTGATGATGGGATTGAGGAAAGGGATGGAAGTGTGAAGGAAAGGCTGACTCTTTCGTCCATAGAGAATAAATGGAAGGTAGATGGAAGATTATAAGTGATTTGGAGAAATCAGTTAAGATATTGGAAAAAAAAATTAAGGTGTTGATAGGGGTGGTTAGTGTTATTTGTCTAATGAACATAATTGTAGTTACAATATGGATGACAAATCCATGATGTCTTTTAGCAGTGTTTTTCATTGTACTTCGGATCCAATGTACTTAGGATGGAATATGTATGAGAAATACATTCAACTCGGTGTTGTATAATTGACGTTGTTATTTATCGTAATGAATGAAAGTTATTTTGACTTGAAAAGTTTGTTATTGCTTGTGTTAAATATAGTGAAAATTATATATTAAAATTAATCCCTTGTGTTAAATACACACATAGGGTTCTTTATTTATAATAGAATAAATATGGGCTAAGCCGAAATACAAATGAATATGTAAGAATAAAATAAAATAAAATAAGAACAATGTTTCCCTAATAAACATATAGGGACTATATTTCCCTAATTAACATAAACACAATATAAACTAAATATAATATCTCTAACACTGCCCCTCAAGCTGGAGCATACAGATTGTATGGACCAAGCTTGGAATAAATAAACTCGATTTGAAATATATGATCTGTCTTCAAGAGTGTGCGGCAAACAGATGCGCAATCACATGTCGACGAACAACTAACAACAATTTATGGACAATAGTGGACAATTGTGAAACTTCAAATAGCACCATGAAACTTCAAGTAGGATGACTTTGACAAAAGAGAACAATGACAAACTCCAGGGACTAGATTGCCATCAAGTAAGGATGAGGCTTGCATCAAAACTACAGGGATTGCCATCACTGACTGATGGGGCCTGTAGTGGCTAAAAGCGACAAAACTACAGGGAATGCCATCACTGACTGGTGGGGCCTGTAGTGGCTAAAAGCGACAAAACTACAGGAATGCCATCACTGACTGGTGGGGCCTGTAGTGGCTAAAAGCGACAAAACTACAGGGAATGCCATCACTGACTGGTGGGGCCTGTAGTGGCTAAAAGCGACAAAACTACAGGGAATGCCATCACTGACTGATGGGGCCAGTAGTGGCTAAAAGCAACAAAACTACAGGGAATGCCATCACTGACTGATGGGGCCTGTAGTGGCTAAAAGCGACAAAACTACAGGGAATGCCATCACTGACTGATGGGGCCTGTAGTGGCTAGAAGCGACAAAACTGCAAGGACTGTCATCATTGACTAGTGGAGTCTGAAAGCCTAAAACCTGGCTAGAAACATACTCCCCCTCACGACGAACGGCGGAAATGATGGCGCGCCAATGACAGACCGTGAAAGTGGAAGATCATAATGAGCTCTTATTCATCAAAGCACCCAAAAATAAATCTGACAGATTTAAAAAAGGGTTGGTGAAATTGTTTCAACCCATAATTTTAGTGTTGAAATTTCTTGGTGTTAACCACTAATTGTCCTTGAAGACCTTTCAGAATAAAGAAGAAGATAGCGAAAATGTTAGAGGTAGGACTAGGTGTTGGTGCATCAGTGGCACAAGTGGCGGAGACGACGGTCGGAGACGGTGGCCGGAGACGATGGCCGGCGGTGGCGGACGGCCGGTGGCGAGTGGCAACGGGCAGTGGCGAACAACAACATCGGACAGATGCGAGACAGAAACTAGAGATTGCCCATTGAAGCATAAAGGCACAAGTTGAAAAAGAAACTTTTAGGGAGCCGCCGGTGGCGGCGGCCACCGGCGGCAACAAAGACAAAGTAGAAAAAGAATCAGATAACCTGCTCTGATACCATGTTAAATATAGTGAAAATTATATATTGGAATTAATCCCTTGTGTTAAATGCACACATAGGGTTCTCTATTTATAATAGAAGAAATATGGGCTAAGCCGAAATACAAATGAATATGTAAGAATAAAATAAAATAAAATAAGAACAACGTTTCCCTAATAAACATATAGGAACTATATTTCCCTAATTAACATAAACACAATATAAACTGAATATAATATCTTTAACAATTTGTTACTTTTGGTTTATATCTAAGAAGGGAAAGCAATTCACATAGCTGTATCATAATCTGTTTTCTAAATTTTTTCCTTGTCAACTTCACTTGTAAATTTTGACTTGATGATATCATAATTTGTTATGTAAAGTTATACCTTGTGAACTTTAGTTATAAATTTTGACAATTGTATCGTGATGAATGAAACTTATGTAAATATTGAAACAAAAATGAATTAAACTTATTTATATACCAATGTTTGTATCAAAACCTGATACAATATATAATAGAAATTAAGCCATGACTATGCAACTAAATATTCCCAATTTGAAAGAACGGACTGAGTCTCAATATATAATTTGGTTACTTCAATTTCTTAAATTGTAAATGAAACAAAATAAAGCACAAGCAAAAGAGAATCTCTAACCAATAGGATTTAGACTTTTACAATTAACAAGATAAGCTCTTTTGTAATGCCCAAAAGAACATACAATTGTTAAAAAAATTTATGCTTTATTGCTTTACACCATTTACTTAGACACTTTTATACTCATTAAAACTTATTTCACTTTTTAGCCATAAAAACATATCTGAGTTACATTTGTTGTTTCACTTATTAATGTTTAGTCTACGCTCAGAGTTATATATGTTTTGGTATGGAAAAACGTGTTAGAACTCTACAACTACAAATATGATCAATTTATTATATGTATCTGACCACAAATTTTACTTTATAAATCGATTTTATAAATTTAAATTGGATTTAAAATCGATTTATTAACACTTCTAAAACTAATAATTATCGCAAGTTTAAAATAGGATTATAGATTTAAAGAAAAAAATTTGTTCAAAATGACCAAAAAACTCATTTTAACCTTTTTTAAATCATTATTAAGTTATAATTTAAAATAATAATTAACATCCATAAATTTAATTTAATACATAAATCATTAATTTAATATACAAATCAAATTTAATAATCAATTGCAATTTGAGATAACTTTTCTTATTAATAAATAAAAAGAGTTAATAAATATTCAAAATATTATAAATCTAAAACAATATATTAAATAATACTAACGTTAACTTAATAATAAACAAATGTTAACTCAAATACTACTAGAAGAAAGATATGAGAGATTTTTAAGAAAAAGAACTACTTAGTTTAAATCGAAATATAGTTCAAATTGGAATTAAGTTTAAATTTAAAAGATAAAAAACAACTGGTTGCACATATTAAAAAAAATATTTAAACTTACTTTTATCTAATAATTTAATTCCTTAGATAACAAAAGTGGATGACATTTTTATTAAAGTTATAAATAAGTGTAAACATTATCTTATAAATCAATTTTATAAAGTTAAGTTGATTTAAAATTTATTTTTTAACATAGTATTATAAAAGATATGAAAATATATCCTAATAAAGTTTCTTGTTTATAAGAGTTATTATTCTAACCACCAATATCTAATTACACATTAATGTATATACGTTTCAGTCTGAAAAATGTATTAGAAATCAACATCAATTACAAATATAATCAATTTATCATATGAATGTGAATATAAACCTTAATTTACTAGTCAATTTTGTAAAATTAAAAATTCATTTATTAACAATTCCAAAACTAATCATTATCATAAGTTTAAAATAAGATTATAGATTTAAAAAAAAGGTTTGTTGAAAATGGTCAATAACATTCATTTTAACCTTTTAAAAATCATTATTAAGCTCTAAATTAAAATAATAGTTAACATCCATAAATTTAATATATAATACATAAATCACTAATTTAATATACAAATCAAATTTAATAATCAATTGCAATTAATTTTTCTTATTAATAAATAGAAAGAGTTAATAAGTATTCAAAATATTATAAATCTAAAACAATATATTAAATAATACTAATATTTACTTAATAATCACAAATTTGTTGAGTCTGCCAGCGTATCAATATGAAACTCAAATACTACAAGGAAGATTTGAGAGATTTTTATAAAAAGAAGTACTTAGTTTAAATAGAAATATAGTGAAATTGGAATAAAGTTTAAATTTAAAAGATAAAAAAAATCGGTCTCGCAGATTAAAAAAATATTTAAAATTATTTTTTTATCTAATATTTTAATTCCTTAATTAACATTTCTATTAGATTTTACAACAGTAAGATGCGCGAGACACGCAGTAGTGGCAATTGAGGTGAGATAGACACATGGTTTAAGAATATCCCATGGATGGTTTTACAATATTGAAATGTGTGAGATAAAAAAAAATAATAATTAAGAATTAATTATTAATTATTAATTAGAAATTATAAATTGGTCGTGGTGGATTTTGAGATGAAACCTTCGTTCGTTCATTGATGTAACTCAGAGTCTCGTCCTGCCACTACTCTTACTTCCTATTCATTCCATCCATAATCCAATTCAAGTGCTCGCATTTATCGACTTTTCGTTCTGCAATCTGCGCGCCGCCAAAACCCCAGATCCGCCACAACCATCGGTAAAAACCCTAACCGTAGCGTTATTTGTTTTCGACTGTCTGGATGATCGGTAGGATTTTTTCAGATTGTGGGTTCATGAATTTTTACTCTTTATGTTTTCGAATATTGGAATGTTTAATTAATTGTGAAAATAGTTTTAGAGGTGATGGATTTCTTGATGTGTCGATAAAGCGAGGATTTGGAAGACGGTAATTGTTGGATTGGAGGAGAGGGCCCAGGAGGTGGTAAAGGTTGTTGGTTCATGGTGGATAACTGAATCTGTTTGTGCATATATTACAGGGAGAGAGAAAGGTTTTGACTTTGAGACATATTGCTTGAGAGAGGAACGGTGGGCTTGGCAAGATATGGATCCTGGTCGCTATGCTCTGCATCAAGGCTGGGATAATAACAGCGTAATTGTGGTTTCCTCCTTAAATAATTCACCTATATGGAATATGGGGATCATTATTCAAAGAAACTACTATTAGGGTTTCAATCTGATTTTTTATCGGAGAATTGTGAAAGAAAGCTAGCTGTGGGGGCAGTCAGATATGGACTCCATTTGCCTAACCCTCGTCCCATTGATTATTTGTTCCTGACATAGCTTATTCTCTTGAATCCACAGGCTCTTGAGGGATACGGCGCCGTCCACGAGCCCAACTTCCGGTGAGTGCAACTGCTTGATGCTTATCATCATCATCATCACTACGGTAATATGAAACCTGTGGGGTAAAAAATTGTGTCTTTGAGGATTTATTTTTTCCAATTTGTTGGTGCTGTGGTATGTACCTCATGATTGTATAGTTGAGATATGCTCGTGTTTTGTTATGCAAAATGTTCATCTAGTCATTTTGTTGTGCTGTATCGAACTTTAGCTTTTCTTTCCTCCCATTTTACCCCATATTTTTGGCAGGGTCGGTGGTTCTTATGATGAGAGAAGGTTTCTTGATGAAAGATATCCCAGGGATCCAGTTTACCAGAGAAATAATTTCCACCCTGACATTTTGGACAGGGAGGCCTACCTGCCGCCAGGACCACCTCCTGTTGGCCACTGGAGTCAATCAAAACGAAGAGGTTATGATGAAGATTATCCTCTTGACAGGGAATCTAGACGTTTTCAGAGGCCCTATCATGAATCATATAATCAGATAGATGGTTTCAGGGATCGTGAGATTGACACCTACCCAGAATATGAAAGGTTTCGGGATGGCTATACTGGCATTGAAAATTATGGTGACCGAGGATATGATAAGCCTGCCAGATTTTCAGGACATGAACGTGATGATTATGCCTATGAAGATTATGACTACAAGTCCCGGGCTTCCTCTCATCATCGTAGGGAGGATAGCCATGACAGGGATTATGATCATGGTCGGCATAGTTATGATTCTGATTATGAAAGAGGTAGCAGAAGAGACAGTAATTGGAGGCGACGCGAATCACGGGATCGGGAACGTGATAAAAGAGGTCATAGTCGGGAAGGAGAACTGAGTCCACGTAGGAGGCATGAGCGCTCACGCTCACGATCGCATTCTCGTTCGCGTTCACGTTCTCGATCCCGATCCCATTCTCACTCCCATTCTCATTCCCGCTCTCAGTCTCGTGGATATGATGACCATCCAAGATCGAGGTCTCCTCGAGGTCGAAGCCATGGTAGAAGTTATAGGGAAGGTAGCTATACTGAGAGTCGATATGATAAAGGTGAAAGACGTAGGGATCGCGATGATAAACGACAGCGCGAACATTATTCTGTGGTATGTGCTGAATAGTGCTTTCCTTTTATATTTTCAGTGATTATCTTATTACTGTTGAACAATTGGAAGTAAAAGCTGTTTTCATAGGCCCCATCTGCAACCGTTGTTGTGAAAGGTCTTTCGCAGAAGACAACAGATGAAGATCTATACCAAATCCTTGTATGTCATACTTAATTTGTTTTGTTGAGCTTCATCAGTTACTCGGGTAGATTTTGATGATCTTTTTTTCTTTCTTTTTTTCATTTTGCTATCATCATTTATATAATTTTAGGCTGAATGGGGGCCCCTTCGTCACGTCCGAGTTATAAAGGAGAGAAATTCTGGAGTCTCTCGTGGATTTGCATTTATAGATTTTCCTTCTGTGGTATTTATCATATTTATTTTCTAATTTATATACATGTCATGTTTTCATGAATGTTATATTGAGTAAAATTATTATGGATTAGGGAGCTGCACAAGGAATGATGGACAAACTAGGAGACGATGGTTTTGTTGTCGATGGCAGAAAACTTTTCTTTGAATATAGGTATGTTGTCAGCTTTAGGGCTTTGCCAATTGTTTGTACTTTTCAGTTATATCTTTTTACTGTTAATTACAATAATCTAATTTACGTTACCATTTTGAGCCATATTTTGTTGCAGTAGCAAGCCAACTGGAGGTCCTGGTCCCGATGGAGCTGTGAAATCAGGTCATAATTATAAGAGCATTACGGTTCCATCTGATTGGATGTGCACTGTATGTGGCTACATAAATTTTGCACGCCGAACATCCTGCTATCAGGTTCATAATCCTTTGTGCATCATTTTTGTATCCTTTTACTATTTTTGAATTGTAGACTTTCTGCATTCTTAATGCTTTGGATGATCAATTTAGAGTAGCCACCCATTTTTCAGTTCTGGTATAAGTATGTGTACATATGTGCGGATATTGAATTGGTTCAGTGCTATTTTCCTCATACTGCAGTGTAATGAGCCTCGAACTGACGATGCTCCTGCAGCAGACATTTCATTATCAAATTCAGCAGCTACCGGAAAAAAAGGTTTGGAAGCTGGTAAGTATTTGTATAATTCCTGTTCTAGAGATTGTTGTTTTATTAATGCTCTGTAATTGGTAAGTATATTTAAAATCAGGTCCAACTCATGTTTTGGTTGTCCGAGGATTGGATGAAAATGCTGACGAGGAAATGCTCCGCTATGAATTTTCCAAACATGCTCCAATTAAGGTTTGTTGCTAAATTCATGAGCTAGCTAATCAAACCTGTGACCGTTTTTATGCATCGGAGGGGCAGGTTTGCTGTTGTTTATTTTGTCATTTGTATGCTAAGGAGTGTTGTTATCTATTACAGGATCTGCGTCTTGTGAGAGATAAATTCACTCATGTCTCAAGGGGATTTGCATTTGTACACTTTTATTCGGTAAGTACCACTCGTGATTAATAATTGAGCAATTCTTGTTGCATACTTTTGTAGTAGTCTGTCTTTCACGGTCTCCCTGATGTTTAGAGGTTAATGTTGTCGCACAACACAATGATTAATAAGAACTCAAGATGAGTGCATTTGGATGCTCGTGTCATTACTCAGTTAAATGGCTATTTTTACATCATTTGATGATATCTTCTTCCTAAATGTCATCTAGTGTTTATGTAAAACAGTCTAGAGTGAGAGTACATCTTCTTTTGCCGGATTTTGTTGGTTTGTTGATTGAAATGACTCATTTGTTTAAAGTGTTCGTTGAATATTTTTGTTTTCTAAGCAATACTTTGAGTGTTATAGATAAAGGGGTGTATAGAAGATCTTGTTTGGACTTATGAAGGTGGCTATGACTCTTCTATAAGCTACTTGGAAAGGCTTATCAGAACAAGTTCTGTTTATCTTATTTTTAGAAACTTGTTCAAAGTTTATCAGTAAGTGGTTATTGAATAAGTTTGTGAATAAACTCATAGCTCAAAGTTCATCAAAATAAGCTCTGATGTAACAATATCTCGTTGAATAAGTGCTTAAGTAATTGCTCCCCCAAGTTGGTACAATTATATTTCTTTATATTTAGTAATAGCTATCTGTCTGTTTCGGCTTGGACTCTTTTGGGAATGATACCATTCATTTTCACGTTTTAGTCATTTGTTGTGTCCTAGATGAAAAGGAGAGGGAAGAAGCCTGAGAAGAGAAGTTAACTGTTAATAGGTGTTTCGGTAGATATTAATGTGACAAAATATTTTTGTTTAGGTGGAAGATGCTACCAAAGCTCTTGAGGCAACAAATGGAACTATGCTTGAAAAGAATGGGCAGATTCTAAGAGTGGCATATGCAAAAAGTATCTTGGGCCCTGGGTCAGGGACATCAGGAACGTCCCAATCAAGCAGTCTTGCAGCTGCTGCTATTGAAGCTGCAACATTTGCCCAACAGGTGTTTTATTCTTCTTTGTATAAATTTGTATAGTGATTTATAAACGGCTGAAGGCATTCTGCATAGTGAAAGGTGAATATTGACAATTTCATATCATTTTGTGATGTTAGGCCATGTTAGGGCTTGTATTGTTTGAGGATGATTTATTACTTGAAACTTCCTTATTTTATAGTTGAAGAGCTATAAGTTATAATAATAATAATTAATAAAGAACCTGGTGGAAAATAACAGGGATTCTGCCTTAACATGAAAAAAGAATCGCACAGGTTGTGAAAAATCTTTTGTTTCTAAATAATGTTAGGCCAGACTAAAAATTGGTTTTGTAAAATGTCTGAAGCGTATGCATCACTAATTAGGAAAACGTGAACAGTGATATTTTGTAAAATTTCCTTAAAGCTTTGATATTTTTTTCTTTTTTAAACTGATTCCTAATTTTGGTGTACAGTACAGCTCCTAGGTAATTAATTTTTCCCGTGTTACTGTTTGTCTATTGTCACTGATTTTCTTTGCCTTTAGAGAGGTATTTCTTTCATGAGATATTTCTTGATTTCCTTGATACTCCACATTAATATTTTGTATTTCTTACTGCTGTTGTGTTCATAATTATAGTTCTGATATGCTGAGTTATTATAAATTTGATCTGTGTATTTTTGCTTTTCGACAATCCTCAGTATGATTCAGTGGGATGGGCTCCAAAAGAGTATAACCCAGATGACAAACTATCTACTGGGCAAGAACCACCTGGCACAGAAGTTGGTGCTCCACAATCGGGCTTTGTTTGGGATGAAGCATCGGGTTATTACTATGATGCTGCTTCTGGTTTTTACTATGACGGAAATACGGGTATGAATCTTGGTTGAGTTAGTCAGAGAAAAGCCTATGATTATCTTGAAGTTTCTCAAAAGCATTTTTGTTTTCTTCATAAGTAATTCTCGAGACTTTTTCCATCATGGTGGCCCTTTTTCTAATTAGCCAAAGTAGGTTTGGAGATTACCTAAAACGTGAATGTTGTAGTGAATTCTACGACTACATTTATTGGTTCGGTGGTGCTAGTTAATTTTTGGGCTGTTGCTTTTCCTGTATTTGCCTTATCTCCTTTTATTATGTAATTGAGCTCTGTTAGACAGGATTAGGCTGCAAAATTTTTTTATCTCCTATTTACCTAGTATGTTTCCATCTCTGTTGCACACATACTCACTAGCTAATATACTACTGTGCTATGGGAAGTGTTGCTTATAGAGATTGTATGTGTGGCTTAGCCTATTTCTTTTACCAGCATCAAGACTTGGAAACACTAATATACTTGTAAAAAAACTGTAGTATTCCCTTGTATTTTATTTTTGATCTTCTACACTCTTGTCATATGTAGGTCTTTACTATGATGGTAATAATGGGATTTGGTATTCATATGACAACCAAACTCAGCAGTATATACCTTGTACTGATCAAAATCAGAATAAAGCACCTAATAATGAGTCTGAACCTTCTAAAACATCTGATGGTTCTGGAAGTAAAAAGGTCATTTCTGCACCAGCTACTACTGTTATATCGGTTGAGAAGCCAGCTTCGTTGGCAGATGCTGTCCAGGCTGCAGCAACAGCTGCCTTAGCTGCAGAGAAGAAAGAAAAGGAAAAATCAAAGGAAATAAAGCTTGCATCAAAGAGCAGCATTCTGGCAAATAAGAAAAAAATGAACAATGTATTAACAATGTGGAAGCAGAGGAGCCATGAGGGACAGGCTACTAGAGTGGCTCTGGAAGACAATCAGCCTTCTGTTTCAGCTGATGATAGGTCATATTCTGCTGGGCATTCTGCTAAGAATAAGTCAAAAAATGAGATTATGGTAAGGGAAACTAATGCTTCTAATCCAGGAATTCACACAACTCTTGCCCAGGTTGCTGCTATTGATTCTCAGGCACAGCCACGGCCAGTTAGTAATAGTCTTGGAGGCACTGTGATGGGGGTCATAAGGGGCTCCGGAAGGGGGGTTGCTAAATCAGATAGTTATTCAGGTTCTACATCAGTTGCATCATCCATGCACAGTTCATCTTCAGCAAATGTTGATCCACAGACAGTTGTTACTCCCTTTAGAACAGATGTGTCTGCCCTGAGTTCATATACACCGCCTGCTACAGTTGGAAGTGGACGGAGAAGGTTTTCAGAAATGCCACTTCCTGCTTCAGCTCACAAGGAACAACCTCAGACAACCTACCGGGATCGTGCAGCTGAAAGGAGGAGTTTGTATGGCTCATCATCTTCAGTTGGAAATGATTTGGCTGACCTTGACATTGGGGATTCAAGTAAGACTACTTAATTTATAATGGGTTTCAGTTTCATTACTTTTGTATTGATGTACTTTTGATTGAAAAAACTGCTGAGCTGAAGGGAGAGTGTTTGCTTGCCAGTTGTTAGTTACTCATTTCAAAGCATTGCCTGGTATCTCTGATGAAAAAGGCTCTGGGAATAGAGGCAGCATTAGTTTTTCATTAAATGTGAAGAAAAGCATTGACGTGTGCTACCTATATTTTGGGAAATTGTAATTATTGTTTGGGGTGATCATAGGTGTGGGCAATTTTTTTTTTTTTTGATAATAGAAGGAATTGAAGGAACTTTCCTGGTTAGGAGATTAAAACTGTATGCATGTAAATTCTCATGTAGTTATATATTTTTAAATTATAGTAGAATTATGCATTTTATTTTATTACTCTATTGGCCAAAACGTACTTGTAAAAAGTTTTGTTGTAGCAAGTTGTTGATCTTTTAGTATCAACTATTAGGTAATGTTTAAAAGCTTTAAATAACTAAATAGTAGGTTTGCAAGAGAATAATAGGTAACTGGTAGCTACTATGTGGATTGACTTTTTGAGAAAATATTTGTTTCTACTATATGTATTCTTGAAGACCGAGATTTTGCATCAAGGAAGGGTGATCCAATGCCGTTCCCTCCCGGGGTTGGTGGTGGACGTGTAGTTGGAGATGTCAACGTTGATACTTTTGAGGTGATTACGGCAGACAAAGCAATTGATGAAAACAATGTCGGTAATAGGATGCTTCGCAACATGGGCTGGCAGGAAGGATTGGTACCGTTTCGTTCCCTCTGCATTTCATAGTTATTTTTTGTTATTCAGGTTGTTTTGTTAGAGCTTGATGTTGTTATTTGTTTATATTTGGAATAAGTTCCAGAATTCAAATTCAATCTTTTCAGGGACATATGAAAGTTACTTTAATCCTTAGACCTAGATAATATTTTCGTCTAGTTTAGATATCTTCTTTTCTTAGAATGTTTGGACTGACCTCAGGAATTGGATTGGATACCCCTGGAAATTTGGTTCTCTCAACATCTCTGCTGAAGGATTCTAACATTTCTATATTATGGCTGTTTGCTGTATTATGGATTATTTGATGCACAGGGACTAGGAAAGGATGGAAGTGGAATGATAGAGCCTGTCCTGGCACAAGCCACGGAACATAGGGCAGGACTTGGGAGTCAACAGAAGAAGTTGGATCCTAGCCTTGAGGTGCAGGCAGGGGACAGTTATAAGATGCTTATTCATAAAAAAGCCCTAGCCAGGTTTCGTGAGATGTCAGACAATTAAGGTTTGAGAACATAATGTAGGATTTAGCTTCGATAACATATTATTACTTAGCTGTTTTTTAAATATTCTTATTGTAAACACTAGTTTGTCAGCACAATTTCGAATTTCATTTTTTGAAATTTAGTCTACATGTAAAACTTCTGCCCAAATTTTAGCATTGATATTGGCTTTGGTTGAACTCTGACGAGGGTTTTGCAATACTATTCAATTTTCTTTTACCTTTAGTTCAATACTGTGTGAAACTTTATTGTTTTTTTTTTCTTATTTTTTGTATTTAGAAGCCTTTCATTGGCAGAGCTATGGAATATTCTTAAAAAAACAATCATTACGGGTTTTGGCTCAAAAGAAAATTCTCTTAAAATATGCTTTACAGAAACCAAATCCCTTTAAACATCCGCATCTTACGTATCACGGTATGACCTAGGGTTTGTTGCTGCAGGCAACAGACCGGTAACGATACTGTTTTTTTCACCAAAAGACGTTAAAATAATATTTGTTGATATCAAAATGCTGTGTTGGAGATCACGGTTGGCAGTGTTTCAGTGCTTGATATTATCCTGGATTTTGCTGTGTTTTTTATTTTAAGGAATTATTGAAGGAAGATGAAGTGAATGAATTTGGATGGATTTAAAAGTATAATTTTCAATTTTTTTAAAGAGATTTGGAAGTGATGGTGGAATAGATATGAAAGTAAAGTTGATAAGAAATTTGATTATACGACAGATTAAAAAAGGTTTTAATAGATTGAAAGGTAAGATTATTTTAATTGTTATTATGTTAAAAGTAATATAAAATTATATATAAATGAATTATAACTGTTTTAGAATTTTTTTAATATATACAATTTTGGAAAAAATATTAATTAAAATAAATAAAGATACAAAACAGTCTATTCTCGCATTTCTGGAATCAGTCTACTTCTGCTCTGGATTATAGAAATCGGTTCCGATCACCACCACCACCAGACAGGTTGTATTTCTTTCTTTAAACATGGTGAAATTGATTGTAAGTATGGTAGATCTAGTTCTAGTTTCCTGCTAGTCTTCATGAATGTCATTATGGATGTCATTTCTTATGTGTATCATCCTTAATAATAATATGTTTATCAGATAATCATCCTTAATGAGTCCACTTGTGACACATCTTTTAATGAACATCTTTTAAAGTAACATCCACAAAGTGGTACTCAAGATTAATTATTATGAGAGGTTCTTATCTCATTGCAAATGGTATAATTAGAGTATGTGTGATGTAACTAGGTGAAGATTTGTGGTGCATTAACAGTGCCTTAGCAATTGCAGTTTCAAATTCCAGAAACAGCCTCACGGCCAATTTAAACTATAATATAAAAAATGTTTACATCTCATAAATTCTGTCATGCATAGTCCACATTCTTATTTACTATTAATGTACTGATTTCCGTGACAATATTAATAACACGTGAGACCTCATGTTGTAGTGTAACAATATAAACTAATAGTCTGCATCATTTTATTTGATGGTATTAAACTTTTATACAAATCCTTCTTTTTAGCGATGATTATAGATGGGCTCTCTTAAAATTTAGTTTGGATCTAAAATTTGAATTCATTTGAATTATATTAATTTAATTTACATTTTTATTTAATTTAAATTGGATTAAATTTAGATTAAATTAATTTTTTTGATTATATTAAATTTGACGTGGAATTGACTTTACATGAGAATAATCCAATACAAATTGACATAATTTTAACTAATGTAAGTTTGTGTATGGATTTAATATATATACTCTCAATTTGATTTGGACCTTAAACCATATATATATATATATATATATATATATATATAATTATATTTGAACTTGATTGAATATCAATTGATCTCGACTAGAATAAATATGAACATTTCCTAACTTGAATGAATGATATCCTTTTGTCTTGACTTATGTTTGAACTGATTCAGTTCGACTTGAGTTTGGATCTATTCATTTTAATTTAGGTATGGGTTAGCTCGCCTTTAGATGTTGGTTAACTAAGTTCAATTTGAGTTTGAGAAACTTGTTCAAGTTGACTTGTCTCGACCTGACTTAACTTGACTGGGACCTGAGCTTAATTTATTTTATTAGGGTATGGTTGACTTAGATATACCAAAGTCTGGGTTGCCTTGCACATATTTGGTTTCAGGCCAACTCGACTCAACTTGGGGTTAAACTTACTTGGTTTTACTAGGGCCTAAGCAGACATAACTAGACCAAGCTTAGGTCAACTCTCGAGTTGACCAAGGATGGGGCCAACATGGCTCGATTAAGGGTCAAGGTAACAAGGCTTATATAGGACCAAATTGACTCGGGTCTATATAGGACAAAACCAACTCAGCTTGGTCAAGGTAGGGACTAACTTGCTTTAACTTAGATCTTCGACTCTGAGCTTATGTTCATTAGATTCAATTTGGGTCTGGGCTTACTCGATCTGATTTGGGTCTAGTTTAACTCAATCTTGATCAGGTGAGGCTTGACCTAATGTTGATAGAGTGAAGCATGAGTTGGTTGTAGAATAAATCGATTAAACATGAGTTGACCTAAAATTAAATGGTTTCTGTTAGAGGGTACATTGATCTCCACACGACCTTCAGATAATGAAGGCTAACCCAAACCATGTCAGTCACGTAAGACCATTGAAAATAGTTGCATTTGAGATGTTAAATTTTTTTTAGAATATAGAAAAAACTTATGTATAATGCTATAGTAAAATACCTATGATATTACAGTAAAATATGTATATTGCTACATTAAAATACGTATGGTGCTACAATGAAAATACCTCGTGAAACACGTGTTGCTACAGTACTATTACAATAAAACTATAGTATAATTATAATACTGCTACAGTAATTTGTAGTACAACTATAATACTACTACAATATTGTTACAATAACCCTAACTTCAACTATAAATAGAGGTGAAGAAATTAAGTTTTTCATCGAGAGAATAAAAGTGATAAAGAGTATAGAAACAAATAAGGGGATTTTATGGTTAGAATCTGAGTTGTAGAGAAGGTAGAAAGAATTCCTGAAGAGGTGTTCTTCATCAAGGAAGTGGAATTAGGTAAGGGAAACTGACCTTTTTCTGTTATTAGTTTGTAATAGGTCTTTACACTCTAATATTGTTGTGGTGTGAAACAAACTATCCTTTTTATTGGTTTTCTATGTGAATATTGTTGATGAAAATTGTCAGTGATCTTGTATTGAATCTAAGAAAGTGAAAATGCTAATATTGTAAGTAGATTCTAATTTTCTTTTGATTGTTCAATGTTCTTTGATTCCAAAATATATGATGGTGAAATCATTGGGTTGTGAAAGTCTAATTGCTGGATAGATTTTTGAGATGAGGATAATGTGAAATTTGTGAAAAGCTAGTTGGGAAACACTTTGGTTAAGGAAAGACAAAGTACTTAAGTTGTCCATTAAGACTCACCTCTCCTTCCTGGAAGTCTACTCAACAAGCTTTCAAAAATAAAAAATAATTTTTCATATAGAAATAATAATGTGAGGATTTTGGTTTCCTTTGATTAGGTTTTCCTCATTTTTCCATTTTCTAAGTTGCTTTAGTAAAATCTCAATTTCCACTTCGTCTACTGTTGGATCAACCTGAAAGTTTTATATATGGTTCATAAGACATAGTAGTCCACTTTGACCATCAGGATTTATAATTTGAGATCTATACCTAGAGGAATCAATTTTGAATTTTTTGAGTAAAATGACGACCACTTTATTTATGTCTCTAAGTGACTAGGCAAAATCTCAATCCCCACTTCGTTTACCGTTAGATTAAATTAAAATTTTGATATATGATTCTTGAGCTCTATTACTATACTTTGACCACTTTGATTTTCAATTACATGTTTGTACATAAGAGAATTAATTTTGCATCTTGGGTAAAGCTAAAAACCACTTGAATTAAATTTGTCCTTGAGTTGTCTCACTAACATATCAATTTTTACCTAGGTAACCGTTAGATTAGCTTGAAATTTGGATATTTAGTTCCTAAGGCATATTGGTTCACTTTGACTGCTCGAATTATAAATTAAATGTCTAAATTTATAGAAATTAACTCCACATTGTTTAGGGACCTGATCACCACCTTAGTTATGTCTCTAAACCACCTCAAGTAAAAATTCCACTTCAACATCCGAACCACAATTTTTAACATGGGTTTTAGATATATTTTTATTTATTTTGAATTAGAAGTCTAAAGTTATAATAATTGTCTATGTAGTATTCCAATAAATTAAGTAATTGATATCCTTAACACTTGTCGTTTGTTTATTATGAAACCTTTTCCACAAATATTTCATTTGAGTTGTTTCTTTTTACATTGTATTACTCATTCAATTATGCTAAATATAAATGTTGAGTCAATATGGCTCGTTGAGATTTTGTTGGAAAAGACAATGTTCTCTAGTCGTACCTTGGAACACTGGGTTAGTATCTTATATCTGTATAATAATATAAATGAAATTTCTTTTATCGATGAAAGCTTGTGAGGATCTGAGTATTATCTTCTTTTTCTTTTGATGAAGAGAAGGATGTCTTGCCAAGAGGATCTAGGCTTGTTTGAGTGCAATACGCAGTGATACACATCACAATGTTATTATTCGTAAGTTCTTAAGAAAAAGGAATATTACTAAGATAGGTCCAAAATTGCGTGTGAATGACTAGTGTCCATTAGCTACGTGTGAAGGACAAGAATTCAGATGGGTCCAGTAATTGCGTGTGAAGGACAAAAATTGACATGGATCCAACAACTGCATGTGAAGGACTAGTGTCCATTAGCTGTTTGTGAAGGACAAGAACCGATAAGTCCATTAGCTGAGTCATGTCCGAAGTTGCATGTGGAGGAGGGCTTGAGTTTTCCTTGATTCGATAATCATGATTTTGCTCGGTAAAGTATGAGAAATTATGAATGCTTTGGAATGCATTTGAGTATGGAGTGACTGATGGATTAGATCGATTGGTACAAATATAATTCGAGTAGATTATGAAAGGTAGTGATGTTTTATTGGCACATTAATAGTATTGAGAAAGATTTGAATTGGATGATTTGAGTTGTGAATATGAATGTGACTTGTGATTTCTACTTGTGATTAGCTCACCCCTTTTTTTTTGTGCAATGATTGTATAACATATGTGTCGTTAGGGAGCAAATAAGATTTTAGGAGAGGCTGAAGAGGTTTAGTAAGAGGAGATATGTTGGGAAATTTATTTGCGATTGAAAAAAATTTATTTGAATAATATTATTTCTCTAATGTAATTTTAGACAACATTTCAGCTAGGATTTTGGGATGAATAATTATGTTTTAAGTTTAATGTATGTGATGATATCATACACTATTCTATTAAATGAATGTATATGTTGAAAATAAAATTTTTGCACGATACTCCTAGAAGGGGTGTTACAGGCCAGGTACATGTTGTTAGGACATCCATCACTGAACATGCTGGGAGCAGTGGTGTCCACCCCATACTTAGCTATGAAGTTCCCCTTATGGGACATCATCATTGTGCATAGATATCAAAAGATGAACAAGAAATGCTATATGACTAGCTTGTTGCTCCTATTCCCTCTACTCAATACCAATACCATTAAGCGAACAAAGTTAACCAAGGCTATCGTGGGGGAGGACCTCGACCCCTGAGTAGGCAACGATGCCAGGATAGAACCTGTGGGAGAAACCAGACACTTTGCCTTGGCTTATGAGCAAGGAATGAAGATAGGCATGATGGTTAGAGAAGAAAGAGGGTATCTAATTGGTCGAGTATTACTGACTTATTTGCTTGGACGAAAGTAGACCTCTTAGGGGTCGACTTGAGAGTAGCCTCCCGTCAACTATCAACGTTCATGGAAGCTAATACAATATCTCAAAAGAAGAGAAAGCTGGGCGAGGAGAGAAGACAGGTCGCCAATGCCAAAGTTAAAAACTACTTCAGGCAGGGTCCATTAAAGAAGTAAGGTATATGACGTGGTTGACCAACGTTATCCTAGTTAAAAAGGTGAACGGAAAATGTAGGATGTTTATTGACTACTCAAATTTGAACAAGGCTTTTCCCATAGACGTTTATCCTCTGTCGAGCATAGACTAGCTCGTTGGTGGAGTAGTCGAGCACAACATGCTTAGTCTTTTGGATGCTTACTCGGGATATAACTAGATACCCATGGTAGAAGGGGGACGACTTGAAAACAACATTCATAATAGAGGAAGAAAGTTTATATTATAAAGTCTTGCCTTTCAGCCTTAAGAACACAAGAGCCACCTACTAAAGGCTCATGGATATGGTGTTTGGACACCTACCTGGAAAGAACGTAGGCTTTATGTTGACACATCATGGGATAGAGGCCAACCCAAAGAAGTTTCAAGCGGTGATTGAGATGAGAAGCCCGAAGAATGTGAAGAAGGTTCAAGAACTCGTTGGCAAACTGATGACGATATCCCAGTTCCTCCCTCGGTTGGCAGAGAAAATTAAGCCTATAATCAACCTGTTGAAGAAATCGGCAACGTTCATGTGGGACGACCAATGTCAGCAACGATTTGAAAAGTTGAAGAAATTTTGACGTCCCCACCTATCCTTTGCAAGTCGGACACAACATGACCCTTCTTGATGTATATAGTAGGAACGGAGGAGGCAGTTAATGTCGTCCTGGTTCAAGAGCTCAATAGCGAGCAAAAGCCAGTATATTTCATTTGCCAAACTCTTTAGGATTCCGAGACCTGGTAATGGTGGAGAAGGTTTCCATGTCCCTCTTCATCGCGACAAGACAATTGCAACGTTACTTCCAAAGTCATCAAGTTGTGGTGAAGACTGATTACCACATCTAAAAGATTTTGCAGAAGCAAGACTTAGCTGGGCGAATATTGTCATGGCCAATGGATGTATCTGAGTTTTCCATTCGGTACAAGCCAAGAGCAATAATAAAAGCACAGTGTTTAGTAGACTTTGCTAGTGACTTGCAAGGAGACCGAGTCCTTAAAGACGAGTGGTGGACTCTGTATATTGATAGGTCCTCCAACCTGAAATGAGGAGGAACCAATATTATTTTAGAAGGGCCAAACGACGTCCTAATCGAGAAGTCTTTACACTTACGATTTCAAGATGTCAAACAACCAGGCCGAGTATGAGGCCATCATAGTTGGGCTCAACCTGATGAACAAAGTAGGGACAAGTCGTGTAGTGTTCCAGATAACCTCACGCCTGATGTTCAGGCACTTGACGAGCGACTATCAAGTGAAGGATCCACTTTTTTTGCAGTATTATCATCGTGATAAACATGCTTGGCACCTTCGCCAAAGTTAAGCTCAAACATATACCTCGAGGGGAACATGAGAATCGATGTGCTTTCTAAGTTAACCAACACCAAGAAGAAAGGGAGATACAAGTCTCTACTGTAACAAGTGTTAATGTTTCCATCCATCGAAACAACAAATGATTGTATGGTCGTCGACTCATGGGAGACAACATAGATGGAGCCTTACATACGCTATCTAAACACCGGAGACGTTCTGGAAATGGAGGATAAAGATTAGGTGAGAAAAGTTGCTTGGTACACGAGATCAAAGAGGGTATAGTCGACCTATGTTGAAGTGTGTTACCTTGGAATTAGCTGACAATGTTATCCGGGAGATGCACAAAGGAATATATGGCTATCACTCTAGGGTGCGAATAATGATGGACCGAATCCCTAAGGCTACATACTTCTAACCTACAATGGAAGTAGACTACGCTATCTACAATCGAAGATGTAGGCCTTGCTAGATGCAAGAAAATCTCATACATAGTCGATAGGAGGAATTTCACAACATCTTCCTCCCATGATTAGCAAAACACCTCTATAAATACTATTTTAATCACATTTTTTGCTTTATTTTTTGTATTAATCGAATTTTAACTAGAATCTCTGATTTAGAATACTAACTTGAGTGTCAGATGATTTTCTACCAACACTTCACTATTCAATAAATAGAAGACAAAAAAAAAAGGTTTGGAAAATAAAAATTGGATAATAAGAGTTCTTGAAGTAGAAGAAGACTTTGTAAAATCCATTTAATTTAGTAATTACATTCTCTGTATAAATTAACCTAAAAACTAATGATAACGTGGTTATTTTAGCCTTGTGATTACAAAATTAGAAAAAAAAAATTGTATAAAAGTAAAGAGAGATTGTTAAGTTGTATTCATATGAATAAGTGAGTGGAGTGAAAATTTATGACTAAAACTATTCTTGCTAATAAGATGACTGAGATAAAAAAAATCTTTTATAGAAAAGTCATCCAAGATTTTTATGTCATGGTTATCATTTCACTTTCTTTGTGTGCTTCAATTTTTGTTTATTTTTTATTATTGTTTTTTAACTATATTTACCTTACATGTATATTTTAATTATAATGGAAAGCTCTTTCAGTTTTCTTTTTAATCTTAGATAATGAATTATTTTATTTACTTCTTTTAACAATTGTAAAACTATTTTATTAATAAGAATTTATACAAATATTTTTATATCAAAAATAAATAATATTTTAAGTCAACAATTGATTTATCACTTATCTTTTTCATAAAAATAATTGTTAATAAAAACAATTTTTAATCAAATCAAATTTTAAGAACATTTAATATTTATTCATATGAAATGTTATTAATTTTTTACATGTTTGAAGTTTAAATTTAATAATTTATATTCACGTAAATTTTAAGTTATTAACATTAACAATGATTAATTATTTCAATATCCACATTTTTATTAACAATAATTATTATTATTACTATTAATAGTAATTAATAATCAATAATTGAACTTTTTTATTTCATTAATAATATGAATATTGAAAATATTTACTATTTTGTCGTTTCTCCCACATATGTCATGTCCAATATATATCTTTAACATCCTATCAACGTAGCATTTTACACCCAATTAAATATTAAAAAATTACCAATATTCTCAGAATCAATTTAAACTCATAATATTATTTTGGGGAATGGGATTA
This sequence comes from Vigna radiata var. radiata, assembly GCF_000741045.1. Lineage (NCBI taxonomy): Eukaryota > Viridiplantae > Streptophyta > Magnoliopsida > Fabales > Fabaceae > Vigna > Vigna radiata. The sequence goes on along the minus strand of NC_028357.1, from coordinate 3,826,341 downwards.
GTTGGGTACAAAAATTTCAAATATAAAATTACTAAATGATAAATGGTATCAAATAAATTTTAATGATTCTTTTATATTAGAACAGATTTGAAAGGAAAATTTTGGCAGGAAATACCAAATCACCAACAAAATTCAGTTCATGCTTACTCTCTATCTAATGATGTAGATGTCTTGTTAAAGACTAGAACAGAAAAGTCTTGAAACCACTACCTATTAATCTTAAAGCTAATTACAAAGTTTACTGATGTTGATGCCTCAGAAAATTGCTTGATGATTCCAGATGAACAATTTTTTTTCCAGAAGCTACATAATATTCAGCTAACAGCATCATTGTGTTTTTCATATATGGACCTATCATTAAAAATAACAATCAAATTATTTGTCTGAAAAGTTTGGAGTTAGTTGTTATAAAATATTGGAAAATATAAAATGTTGGAATGTAAAATATTACCGAAAAGCAATTTACTTGACTGTTTGATTCTCTCAAATTCTCCACCAGCTCTGCAATCTCAAACTGCTTCATCACTGTAGCATGAAGCACCTACATTAATGGCACAAATTATAATTACTATAAAGTCAGAACAGTTAACAGAAAACTGATGAAAGCATGAAGAAATACCCTCTTAGTCTTTTCAAGGTCAAACTCAACACATTTAATTCTATCCAAGGAACTCATAAGCATTTGCTCCTTCTCCAAAGGTATGCCAGCAGGTTTGTGGCTAAGTTCCCCAAATGATTTTTCCAATATCTCAAGACGTTGAGTACATTGAAGAATAAGATTCTGTTCAGAAAGTGTTTCACCAGCTGTTGTAAGGTTTTTGTTTTCATGCTCCGTGGCAACAGATGGGTAAATATTGTTCTGTGTTCTCCAAAATTCTAATCTTAAACTGCGGAAGAACATCACCAATCTTTCCAAAAAATACATAAGCACCCTCGACATATTTAAGATATTTGTTTGCTCCACTTTTTCCTTAACAAAGCTGAACCAACTTCTGACTGAAGTACCTGTAAAAAGTATGAACTTTGGGTAAAGCAGTTAAGGAAAATACTGATATATACTTACTAGTGAAATAGACATGCACAAATGTTTCCAACTTGGTTTCCACATACTATATATAAAAACAAACAAATGCTCCAATAATATCACACTAAAATACCTGCATTTTCTGCATTTTCTGCAATTTCTATACAAGCAATATTCGCTGTATCATCATTTTGCAGTGATTGGTCCCGAGTAATGTGAAACTCATCACTTTCGAGCACTTTCTCAGATGCAGAAGCTCTATCATCACAACAACTGTAGAAGTTATCTGCTACTCTAACCTACAGACGAGATAGTGTTCTGAATGAATAAAGGCTCAAGAACAAGGCTTAGAAAAATGAATTAGACTAGGTTAGGGAACTAACTTCTTCATGAACTGGGGCTAAACGAGGAAAAGTGAATCTGCTTTGACTGATGGAGGAAAAAGAATCATCAAGATCTGACCCGGAATCTGCTGTTGATGTATCGCTGCACTGTCCCTGGAAGATGAGAAAAGGAAGTCAAAAACATATAATTTTAGCTGTAAATAATACATACATGAACTATATGTGAAATCCTAACCATCCATGTCAGGAAGATAGAGACTTGCCTTCTGGGAGCGTATCCAGAAAGAGTCTGAATTCTGATGTTCATTGGACATTTGGGTGTTTTCTCTCCCAAACGTTCCCTCCACATTATGAACCACCTAAAATCAGAACACCTAAATTAGCGTCCCAATGCTAGTCCCATAAAATACAGAAAAACAAGAGATAGCAAAGCAGCATTACCTTCATGATATCAGGATCATTCCATGGCCCTTTATTAGATCTAAGACATCCACCTTCTCCAGGACATATACACGACCCACCTAAAAATTCTGGCAACTGGCTGTGTACATATTTACAAACCATAGATTATTAGACAACAATTTGATTAAAAATTATAAGGCAGTATGAGAAGTGCATACCTAGAGTCAATGATATCCAGTAATTTACATGTAGACTTAGGTTCAAGAACCTGCAAATTTAGGTTGGTACAAATAATATCAGTATGATTTCATGAAGAATATGAAATGTCACCAGCCAAAAGCTATACCCTTCACCTGTATCTTTGCAATGGTTTTCGCATCAAGAAATTTCTGTGCAGCAGGCCAAAGCATCTTCTTAAAGCCCAGACCAGCATTGATGATATACATTCGGTGTAATGTCTGCAATGAATGTTGATGATTTTAATGCACACAGGAAGATGAGTGGAAAACAAATCGCTTTGGGAAAGGGAAGGATGAAAACCTCAGGATAGTAACTGTTATCTATTTTTGTTATGGCAGCTAATAGACTTGCAGCAGTAGGAGAGAAATTTTTTATTCCCTGTATTACAAACATCATCAAGTTAAAAATTGAAAAATGTACTGAAAACGAGGAAGATACTGAAATTGAGAAATACCTGATTGAGTACAACAAACTATAAGGCATACAAACACCTTAACCATGTTTCATTGATGAGGCACATAATTTCAGAAAAAGCTTGAGTGACACAATACAACTTACCAAGCCTTGTACGTCCAATATTGTTGTGGTTGATGAAATCCTTCTTTTGGCTGCAATGGAACATGCTGGAAATTTTTCTTGCAGAGCCCTCTCGAACTCTTGGACATGATATTTCAAATATCTATCTATTGTGGTGATACGCATCAACCTACTAGGATGAGCTTTCCCAAGCCTTTCAATGTAAACTGGTCTACCTTCCTTATCAACTCCATGATACCCGTGAGGGTAATGCTGCAACACTTCTTCCAACTCTTCAAATTCAAAACCCTTCAAATATCAGAACACCATTAGACTCAACCAACCAAGTCATGTTTCAATACTATATTATCCTGATACATAACATATGCTTGTTCTGCAATATACAAACACCACACAATTGTACGTACAACAGCTTTAAGAAAAATTAAAACAACTAATTTTATTTAAAGATCCAACTTAGATCTCCATGCATTATCCAAACCTGCGTAGTCAAACTCATCGGATAATGTGCCAGTCTGTAATGCGAACAGGCTATAATTTGAGTAATCAAAATTAATATCATAAATATCTACCAATATTTACCTGTGTCAAAATTTTAATTAAAGCTATTTCAGAAAATGCAGAGAAAACTAATTATTTCTTCAATTTAGAGTGAAATAGCTATTAATGGTTGATTCTGACAATAGAAGTGTGGACCTATACATAACTGGTAGCCAATAAATAGTTAACCGACATCCACAAGCGAAAAAAACAAAACCACCGAACCAATCCGCCGCACAATTAATCGCCACATTAATCTTCTCAAAGTCGCTGAATTCATCAACCCCACTTCGCTAATCATGGTCCTTATTAAGAAATCATAAGATAAAAAATAGAAAGAACGAACTGAGATTGGTCCACCCAAATAGGTTTGTTTTAAATATTTTTTTTGTATAACACAACTTTTTCTCTAAATATAATATTTACACTAGCACAAAACTCTAAACCATGAACTATGTTGAAGGTTGAAACAACTCCCTACCTACCCGAACGTTGAACTATAAATCATTTATTGATTTTAAGTACTGTATTAAAATTCCTTATCTAGAATAATAGTCAAACCCTTAATAAATTACCTGGAGGATGGCGTCAGTTCCAAATTCTTTTCTCCAAATTAACATTTCTTCCCACATCTGCATTGTCTTCTCAATGTTAAAGTCTCTTGCTTTAAGAAACCTACCACCGACCAAAATGCCCATTCAGAAGAGGTGAGAGAAAGTAATCAAAAAGAAAAGAAAAGAAAAGAAAAAGACCTTAACAATGCATGATAATCATCATGGGTGGGAGGCATGAACCCCTTCTGCAGCAGTCTCTGACGCAATTCCTGCACCGCAGATTCCTCTTTAGCGTCTCTCACATCCTCAATGGGAACCCTGAAGTCTATCTTCCTCTTCCCTCGTTTCTTAAGCGAGTGCGTGAATCTGGAAGACGCGTTTATGGCCTTCTTCTTCAAGCTTCCAATTCTGGACTTTCTTCTCTCCTCTTCCCAATTCTCAGCTTCAACACCACCTCCTTCTTCCACCCCTTTCAATAACAACAACCCACATAAAAAAATCGTAACTTACTCAATAATATGTAAAACAAAGGGTATAAAATTGAAGCTGAGTTGAGTTGCATTTGCATACCTGACATCTGGTAGTGTTGAAGATGGAAAAGGAAGGAAATAGAGTTATGAGAAAAGAGAAGAGAAAGTTAATAATGAGAGTGGTGTTTGTATAAATGTTGGAAGGTTCATGCATACATAGGAGAAATTAAAAGGACAACATTTAATGGCAAACGACAATGTCTGTGTTGAGGTTGTGGATCTCACCGGAAGAATATATGAGTTTTTTTTTTTTTTTGTTGTTGTCGAGAGAAAGAAAGAGAAAGAGAAATAGAAAGAAAAAATAATGTGATGGATGGATGTGTAGACCAGCACGCTGCTGCGCCTAGCACAGTATAGGCACTGCACATCTATAAGTTGACACGTGTGGAAAACAAGCATGCAATGGTAGAGATCCAATCTTTCAAGTTTCACACTTTAAACTTCTTACAACAATTCTAAGAATAATAAAAGAAATCAATTTTTACAAAATAAATTCCCCTCTACATAAATAAAAAAAATTAACATTTTTATGGCTATTACAAATAATAGTAAATGTCTTTAAGTTATGATTTTTCTTTCTAATTCAGAATTAAATTATGATTTTTCTATAACAAAAACAGTTCTTATATTAATAATTTTTAATTTATAAATTAATATTTAAATTAGTCAACAATACTTATTAATGATTTTTTATTTTTAAAATTTATTTTTATTTAATCATTTTCTTATAATAACATCAAAATTTAATTTATTTTCATAACGAACACCATTTTCATCTGTATACATATATTAAATTTACAATATATTTTTTATGTTGGAAGTTTTACATTAAATCCAATATTTATTTTGTTTTATGAGTCAAAATAAATAATGTATTTTTGGAATTAATTATTTATGGACTAAAACGTTTAGGTATTAATTGCCAAACGACTAAATTGTTTTATCAGTCACAATTAATAACGTAAAAAACTATCACTAAGGAATGAGGTAAAAATGGTTGCAAATAAATATTATTTACTCTATTTATTAATATTTTCAGACATAAATATTATTCTTAATTATTATTATAATAACTAATAAGAATACATGCACTGTTCACATTTTTTTTGAGGTTAAATATATTTTTAGTCTCTATATTTTGATGTGCGATTTTGGTTTTAGTCCATTTTCAAATTATGGTACAATTTAGTCCTTCAACTTTAGAAAACTCTGGTTTTAGTCTTTTTTACAATTTTTTTTTTAACTTTATTTATATGTTAACTAAGAAACGTGCTTGAAACAACAAATAAAGTTAAAGAAAATTGGTAAAAAGGACTAAAACTAGAATTTTCTAAAGTTGAAGGACTAAATTGTACCATAGTTTGAAAATGGACTAAAACCAAAATCGCCCCAAAGTATAGAAACTAAAAACATATTTAACCCTTTTTTATGTCCACATTTTTTTACGATAGTAACATAAGTATTTTTATAACTTTATGCAAAATATTTTTATTTATTTTGTAGTTAAATTTTTTAATTAAAAATTGATTAGATTTAAAAAACGGTCAAATAAAAAAAAGTAAATGTAAAGAAAAACAATCACTTAAAAGGTAAAATGGATAAAAATAATTATTTTAATTTAAAAAGCTTTTATTTAATGAAAAAAAAAATTATTTAAAAGAAAAAATTGAAAAAAATGGTTGGATACGAAAAGGATGAGTCATTTTTATGTATACAATATAGTGAAAACTATATATGGAATAAATCTCCTTGGGTTGAATATACACATAGGTCTTCTATTTATAATAGAAGAAACATAGTCAAGTCCAAAATTACAAATACGAAATAATAACAAAGTAATTAAAAATAAAAGATAAAAATATATTTAATCGTCCTCTTCAAGTTGGTGCATACAAATCTTATGTATCAAGCTTGCTACAAATGTAATCAATTATCGGCCTCATAAAGACTTAATGAAAATATATGCTAATTGATCACTTGAACTTACGAACTTAGTCTTGATATCTTTAGACACAAACTTATTTAAATGAAATGACAGTCAATCTTAATGTATTTGGTCCTCTCATGAAAGACAGAACTAAAACTAATATGAAGAGCAACTTGATTGTCACACATAAGCGTCATTTGAGTGACAGATCCAAATTATAAGTCTCTGAGCAATTGCTTACACCAAACAAACTTACAAGTGGTTGAGGTCATAGCTCTATATTTTGCTTTTGTACTAGATCTTGCCACAACACTCTATTTTTTACTTTTCTAAGAGATCAAGTTACCATCAATAAGTGATTTTGGCCAATCAACATCAGAATAACAAACCACTATTTTATGGTTATTAGAACCATTTAACAACCATTTTTTAGGAGATCCTTTAATGTACTTTAATATACGGATAACTTCAATCAATGATCTTCACACAGGGAATTAAGGAATTGGCTTACCACATTAACTGCAAAGGAAATGTCAAAACGAGTAACTGTAAGATAATTCAATTTTCCAACTAGTCTTCTATATTTTTCGGGGTCTGACATAGGCTCCCCCTGTTTTGGTAGAAGTTTAGTATTAGGATCCATGGTTGTATCCACAAATTTTGAATTCATCAACTTAGTTTTCTCCAAAATATCCAATGCATACTTCCTTTGAGATATAACCATATCATTGCTAGATTATGCTACCTCAATACCTACGAAATATCTAAGTTTGGCAAGATCTTTAGTTTGAAAATGGTTGCAAAGATGTTGATTCATCTAAGATATGTCATGATTATCACTACTTGTAAGAACATATCATCAACATATATTATCAAGTAGACACATCCAACACTCGAGTGACGGTAAAAGATTGAATGATTTGCCTCACATTGAATCATTAAAGTTTCTAAACCAAACCCTAAGATTGTTTTAGGCCATATAAGGATTTGCAAAGACGACATACCAACCCATAAGACTCCTCCTGAGCAACAAATCTTGGAGGTTGCTCCCTATAAATCTCTTCTTGGAAATCTTCGTTAAGGAATGCTTATTTGACATCCAGTTGATAAAGAGGTTATTATTGAAGAGTCGACATGGCTATAAATAAACGAACAGAGGTCATCTTTCCCAATGGAGAAAAAGTATCACCATAATCCAACCCAAAAATTTATGTGTAACCTTTGGCCACAAGACGAGCTTTGAGGCAATCAATAGTTCCATCAGAACCAACTTTGATAGCAAAACTCCACCTGCAACCAACAATAAATTTTCTAGATAGGGACAAGCTCCCAAGTTCCAGTAGTCTGAAGAGCATTTAGTTCATCTAGCACGGCTTGACACCAACCAAGTTGGGCTGAGGAATCAATAATAGATTTTGCGATGGTCATAGAAGAAATAAATGAAACACATGTATAAAAAGGTGAAGAAAAACTATGATAACTTAAAGTAATATTATATGGAGAGGGATTATGAGTAGAACATATATCTTTTCGGAGGGTAATAGGAAGGGTAGACTCAACTGTTGGAGCCGGAGAAGACAAGGTAGTTGTCACTTGGTGGTTGTTGAGAAACACCTGGTGGACTAGCCATAATTGGAGGAGCACAAATAACAAAATATTGATAGTATTAGAATGAGCCATATTAGAAGAAGAATGATCGTTAAAATAAAAGGAAGACTCGTTGAAGGTGACATCTGTAAGACCCTAAAAATTTTAGAGTAAATTTAATTAGTGATAGTCCCTTGTTGGTTTAATGGTTGAGTTTTAAATTTTGCTTAATGAATAAATTATTTAATTGTTTTATTAATTTATTTAAATTTTTCCTGTAAGTTAGAAATTGTTGTATTTTGGTTACTAATTATTTTATTATCATAGAGTANACGTTAATAGGAATTAAGATGTGGTGCAAATAAAAATTATGTGTGGGGCCACTTTATTCATTTAAAATTATGGTTAGTAACCACATGAGTCAAACAAGATGAGAGAGTTAGTTTTTTTTTAGTGATCCTTGCCGAAAAGTAAGGCAACAGAAGGAGTGCAACGTTAGAGTTAGTGGAGTTATGGGGAATTAGGAGAGAGGNTTATTTCTGGTTATAAATTGGAAAACAGAGAGAAAAGTAAAGGGGGCATTGTGAGACAGTGGCTGGAAAATCTAAAGAGTAGTTTGAAATTGCTTGAGTCAAGAACGAGAGTTGGAAGGAGGTGAAAGTTTTGGCTGGAAACGTTGGGTAAAGAAAGAAGTCTAGGATCATTCAAGGTAAGGGAAGCTTCGTATTATTCTGTGTATGTTGTTTGATACCCTTACTGTGGCTTTTGTATAAAATATGTTTATGTTACGTGTTGTTTTATCGAGACGCAATATATACTGTGATGAATGATTTTCGTGAATCCATCTATTTTCTCAGTGTAAGATTTGGTTCTTTGATTCTTTCGATAGGGTTTGATGTAAACGCACAGAGTCAGGTTCATATATAGTAATTGGTGAATATAGAATTTAGATCTCCCAAGGTTCTGTAATGTTCATCATGTTCGACTTGGTTAGGGATGTAAGCCNGTTGTCTTGGACCGAGAAGGGTGTTCAAGTTAGTGGTATATCTAGATATAATAATTTCACTGGGGTATATTTTGGCATTAACATAGGTAGAAGAAAACACAGGTGAAATTTTATACTGGGTTAGTAGTAATGGGGTTCACTGCATTTTTTTTTTTGGAGATTTCATTCTGAAAAGTTATCATAAAGAGAAGACATTGCATGATTCTCTGATGTGTTTAACCGAGACTGTCATAGCCACTTTCTGATGCGACGATGCATATAATATATGATCATAGGTGCAGTATGAATATGCTTTGCATGCATATAGTGATACGGTACNTGTCAAGTTTGTTAATTGGTTTTATAGTAGTGATTTAAGAACCTGATGGGTGTTGCATGAGAGATGGGTTGAAGGTTGGGAAGAAATGTTATATCAGAAATGTTATATCAGAAAAGTTTAGAAATGGCATTGTGTTTTTTTTTTAGTGATTAAATTAGTTATGAGAGCATGGTTTTAGCCGACTAAACGAAAGACCATTCAATCAAGGCGATTCTGCAAGAAAACCTTGGAAGCTAATATTTTATCAGTT
>NC_028357.1:3811484-3814744 GCF_000741045.1 Vigna radiata var. radiata | reverse complement strand
TGGTGGAAATCCACGAGCAGCTGGCAGAGTGTTTGCAATGTCAGGAGTTGAAGCTGCAAAATCAGGTAATCTTATTCTTGACACTTGTTTTCTATATGGACGTTCTGTGCATGTCTTGTTTGACTCTGGAGCATCGCATTCGTTTATATCCTTTGCGTGCTTTGGGGAGCTTGGGTTACCCGTGTGTGACCTTGGGTGTGAGCTAGTGGTGTCTACCCCAACATCGGGACAAGTATCAACTAAATCAGTTTGTGTTGGGTGTCCGCTTGAAGTAGCCGGACGCAAATTCAAGGTTAATTTGGTGTGCCTACCGTTGGAGGGGTTGGATGTAATCCTCGGGATGGATTGGTTAACCACAAATCATGTTCTTATTGACTGCGGCCAACAGAAGGTAGTATTTCCAGACGAAGACAGTATGAAGATAATATCATCTCGTGATGTTCTGCGAGATATCAACGAAGGAGCACTTTGTTTTGTTGTGTTGGTCCAAGAAAAGAAGAAAAGCGCAGAGGAACAAATTGTTGACATACCGGTGGTAAGAGAATATGCAGACGTGTTTCCGGAAGAAGTACCAGGTTTGCCACCAAGTNGGGAGGTAGATTTTGCAATTGACTTAGTGCCTGGAGCTNGTCCGATATCTATGGCTCCGTACAGAATGGCCCCCGCCGAGTTAGCGGAATTGAAGAATCAAATAGAAGACCTTTTANAAAAGAAGTTCATTCGTCCAAGTGTATCGCCGTGGGGAGCTCCAGTGTTATTGGTGAAGAAGAAGGATGGGAGCTCAAGGTTATGTGTTGACTATCGCCAACTAAACAAGGTTACGATTAAGAATAAATATCCCTTGCCGAGGATTGATGACCTATTAGATCAGCTAAGGGGTGCCGCTGTGTTTTCAAAGATTGACCTAAGGTCAGGTTATCATCAGATTTTAGTCAAACCGGAGGATGTTCAGAAGACTGCTTTCAGATCACGTTATGGACATTATGAGTACGTAGTAATGCCTTTTGGTGTGACGAATGCTCCGGCTATTTTCATGGATTATATGAATCGAATTTTCCGATCTTNTNTGGACAAATTTGTGGTCGTATTCATTGACGACATTCTAATCTATTCTAAGGATCNAGAAGAGCATGCAGAACACCTGAGGATTGTGTTGGAGATCTTGAGGGAGCGCCAACTTTTTGGTAAGTTGTCAAAGTGTGAGTTCTGGTTGGAGGAAGTCCAGTTTCTAGGGCATGTGATATCTGCTCAAGGAATCTCAGTGGATCCAACAAAGGTAGAGGCAGTGTTGAAGTGGGAGCGACCGACATCTGTGACAGAGGTAAGAAGCTTCATAGGGTTGGCAGGTTATTATCGAAGGTTTGTGGAGGGGTTTTCCAAGATAGTAGGGCCTTTAACTCAGTTGACTCGCAAGGACCAACCTTTTGTTTGGTCAGACAAGTGTGAGGCTAGCTTCGANGAAATGAAGAGGAGATTGACGACTGCTCCTGTTCTAGTTATCCCAGATACCGATAAAGCTTTTGAAGTGTATTGTGATGCGTCATATCAAGGGCTCGGATGTGTTTTGATGCAAAGTGGAAGACCAGTAGCATATGCGTCTCGTCAGTTAAAGGTGCATGAGAAGAATTATCCAACGCATGATATCGAGTTGGCTGCCGTGGTGTTTGCCTTAAAGACGTGGAGGCACTATCTTTATGGGGCACGATTTCAAGTTTTCAGTGATCACAAAAGTTTGAAGTACCTGTTCGATCAAAAGGAGTTGAACATGCGTCAAAGGAGATGGATGGAGTACCTAAAAGATTATGACTTTGAGTTATTGTATCATCCAGGAAAAGCAAACGTCGTTGCAGATGCCTTGAGTAGGAGACGAGTTCAAATGTCTGCCTTGATGGTTAAAGAGTTGGAGCTCATAGAGAAGTTACGGGATATGAACTTGGGGTTGCAGTTGAATCAAGATCATATATGGTGTAGTCACTTGACAATTACCAGCGATTTCTTAAAGCAAATAAAGGCAGAACAAGTAGAAGATCTGAGATTGCAACATATCGTGGAGTTATTGGGTACTGATCAGGCCAAGGATTTTGTCTTAGGGGCAGATGGTATTCTTCGGTTCCGGAATAGGGTGTGCGTTCCAGCGAAACCGGAATTGAGAAGGATGATCTTGGAGGAAGGGCATATGAGTCGTCTTAGTATACATCCAGGTATGACTAAGATGTATAAGGATTTGAAAGAATCGTTTTGGTGGGATGGAATGAAGAAGGACGTGGCAGATTTTGTGTTGTCCTGCTTGGTTTGTCAGAAAGCCAAGGTGGANCACCAGAGGCCGGGAGGAATGTTACAACAATTAGAGATTCCTCAGTGGAAGTGGGACAGCATCTCAATGGATTTTGTAACTCACTTACCGAGATCTTTGAGGGGTCATGACTCCATCTGGGTAATAGTTGACAGACTAACGAAGAGTGCTCACTTTCTACCAATCAATCTGCGCATGTCAATGGGAAAGCTAGCGGAGTTGTATATCCAGGAGATAGTAAGATTNCACGGGGTACCTGCGAGTATTNTATCTGACCGAGATCCAAGATTCATATCGAGGTTTTGGCAGACGNTGCAAGGGGCTTTAGGTACACAGTTGAGGATGAGTTCGGCGTACCATCCTCAGACTGATGGACAGTCTGAAAGGACTATTCAGTCCTTAGAGGATTTGTTAAGAACGTGTGTGCTAGATCATCTTGGAGGTTGGAGTGAGATCTTACCCTTAGTAGAGTTCACATACAACAANAGTTACCACTCCAGCATCGGAATGGCGCCTTTTGAAGCATTGTATGGGAGAAGATGTCGAACACCTTTGTGTTGGTATCACGATGGGGAAGCAGTGNCAGTGGGGCCTGAGTTGTTGCAGGAAACCACACAGAAGGTAAAGTTAATTCAAGAGCGAATGCGGGCAACTCAGAGTAGGCAGAAATCTTATGCAGATAAGAGAAGGAGACCGCTAGAGTTTGAGACAGGAGATCATGTGTTTCTACGGGTGACACCGACAACTGGAGTTGGGAGAGCTATTAAGTCAAAGAAGTTGTCACCAAAATTTCTCGGACCGTATGAGATTCTTAGGAGGATCGGACCGGTAGCTTACGAGGTAGCATTGCCACCACAGTTGGCGAACTTGCATTGACACCAACCAAGTTGGGCTGAGGAATCAATAATAGATTTTGCGATGGTCATAGAAGAAATAAATGAAACACATGTATAAAAAGGTGAAGAAA
>NC_028357.1:3748097-3808609 GCF_000741045.1 Vigna radiata var. radiata | reverse complement strand
TCTGTATTTATTGATTTTGGTGTACTTAATTGAATACGTCATGTTAACCATATCACTTTGTTTATTAGCAATTGAGGTGTTGATGTTGTATTTGAATATGGTAGCTTACCCTTATTGTTTGTGTATGAATGCGATGATCGTATAACTCGTGTTGTTATACGGGAGCANATGTTAATACAGATGTTCCAGCTGATAATTAGAGCGAAAAGAAGTCGGGAATGGAATGGAGAAAGATTTTCTTTGTTTTTGAACATTTTCAGTTAAATTGAATTTATGTCATTTTATTTTCAATTGACTTGGAACTTACCAGTTTGTAATAAATTTCCCTTTAATGGGACCGTGATGGTTTATTGTTTATTTCCTCAATCTAAGATTTATATGGATGAATTATTTTGATTTCGTTATCAAAACAACATTTTTTTTTTCTTTCTCTCATAACTAACAGAATTGGGATGTTACAACATCTGCAATAACGACTAAGGTAAAGAGAAAAACACTTGTATCCTTTTTTTGATCTAGTAAAGCATAAAAAAAAACACATTTTTGTGATTGAAGAGCAAACTTATCGAGACCATAACTAAAATTATGAACAAAATATGGAGACCCAAAAAATTTTAAAGGTAAGGGGTGAAGGGGTTCACAAGGAAATAAAATAGAACAAGTTATTTTATTATCTAAAATAAAAGTGGACATGTGATTAATGAGATAACGTGCAGTAAGAATAACATCCCCTCAAAAATATTAAGGAATGTTGCCATCAATTAAAAGAGTGCAAGTTGTTTCAATAAGATGTCTGCTTTTACACTTAGACGTCCCATTTTGTTGAGGTGTATTAGCATATGAAGTTTGATAAAGAATACCATGAGAAACCATAAATTTTTTAAAAGAATGGGAAAGATATTCATGACCATAATCATTGCGCAAAGTTTGAATAGAAACACCAAACTGATTTTTAATTTCATTATAAAAGGTCTAAAAAATATGCAATAAATCAAAACGATTTTTAATTAAATGTAGTCAAGTGCGTATGGAATAATCATCAATTAAAGTAACAAAATATTGAAAATCTAAATTAGACTAAACACGACTATGTCCCCAAATGTCATAATGGACTAAGGGAAAAGGAAATGAAGCACATTGTGAGACATTACGAGGAAAGAAACTACACATATGTTTTCTTAATTGACACGACTTACAAACCAAATTGGATAACTTGGATAAGCTAGGTCCCCAAAGGTCAAACTAAGGCAAAAGGAGACACAACACACTGTGAGACATTGCGAGGAAAGGAACTACGAATATGTTTTCTTAATTGACACGACTTAAACCAAATTAGATAAATTGGACAACTTGGATAACTTAGAGTCAACTTAGCTAACATTAAATAAAATATATTTTTAATATTAGTTTAATTTGGATCGGTTTGGTCAATGCTTATAACAATAACCTAAAAAACTCTCATGCAATGCAACAAATATAAATGAAAAAGAAAATATAATATATGATGAAGGAGATGAATGTAAATAAATGTGTATGAATGATATGAATGTGGATGAAAGAGATTAATATGAATGGATGAGATGAGGAGAAGTATGTGGATGAAGAAGATTGATTGACAATAGGAGTAAATCACAAAAGTATTTTCTACATTATTCATTAGTGATCAAACTCCACCTTCACATCAAGTTTTAAAAAACAAAAAGTCATGTGACCAATTGGCAAGTGAACCAAGTTAGTTGTGGTATAATCAAATGGGGGTTATCATATTCATAGGGAAGCAATAAGTATATTAGTAGTTGGTTTTAAGAGTTTTTCAGGAAATTTGGATAATAGTAGATATTATATAGATTGAATGGATTGGAGGCTAGATCTAGATGAAAATGTGATAAACTTAATGAATACAACAACATTTAAATACTTCCAATTCATATACGAAAAATTAATTGTTCCAAGATAAAGTTCTAAATAATTGTACATAGATTCCTCTTGTAACAAGATTACTTAAAAACCTTATGGAGGTTCAATCTCAAAGACTTGCTCCATGGTTGTAGATCTTTGTTCAACTTAACCTAATATATCCCACCATATGTAGATAATCTTGATGATAGATATTATTTTTCCTATTCTCTAAGACCAAGAACACTTGAATTCCTCATATTATGTTTATTTAAGTCTTGAACAACTTACGTAATTCCTTGGCATAAGTTCTGCTCAATACCCGCATTTAGATTTAAAATAGGGGGGCCAAATGCAAAGTTCTATCCTTGGTAACTGGTTTTATTTGGTTTGATTTAGTTAGTTCACTTACTAAAACCCCACTCCTGACAACTTTCAACAACTAGATCATGCTCTAAGGTGTACTTCAAGACAAGCATTAAGCATAAATCAAATCAATGGAAAGTATAAGCATTTAAGAGATTAATTGCAGAAATACAAAGAAAGAATAAGAAAGTTATTGTTCCACTAGTATCAATAGAGAAATCAACAACTCATGGAGTAGAGTGTTACAATACAAATTTATACTGCTAT
Source organism: Vigna radiata var. radiata (assembly GCF_000741045.1). NCBI lineage: Eukaryota > Viridiplantae > Streptophyta > Magnoliopsida > Fabales > Fabaceae > Vigna > Vigna radiata. Next base: position 3,806,080 of record NC_028357.1, on the reverse strand, counting down.
TCAGTTACTTCCTTACTCAATGCCTAAAATAAGAACATGAGGTTTGTATTTATATACTTTTTCAATGGTGCTCAACTTCGGCTTTGGTGTTCAACTACAAAGGTTTCCCTTTTAACTACCTTTTGAGCACTTAACATTAGTCATGGAGCTAGATTTGTTGTAGCTTTAACCGCCTGGGTACTTGAGGTTTCCTTCTCATGAAGGTTTTCTCAATCGCTTTTTTAGTGCTTAGCACTGTTATTGGGCTTAAGTTGCATATCCTTAAATTCTTGTAAAAATTGTTGTAAATCACCAAGAAATCATCAGTGTCAAGTTTTCCTAAATTCCTTTACCCTGTTATGTGGTTCTAAGCTAAAGAGAATTAATTCACCTAATTTTCTATCAAATTCATACAAAATAAGGGTAAAATTGACATGCAAAGAATACATAAATTGAACACTTAGCAAAGATATGGAGAAGAATATGGATGAGAAAAAATGTAAATGAATATGTGTATAGATGAAAAAGATGATGTGAATGAAGGAGATTAAAATAGGTGAACACTATAAGAAAAATTGATATTACTGACGACCTACACACAATAAGACGGAACAAGAATTTATGTGTGTTAGGTAAAAGAAGAAAAGGAAAAACTAAAGGTGAGGTGAAGTGATAATTTCTCATCAGATTTGGACAAGAAATTTGTCTCTTTTGTTATCGACGAACAAATATGTCAATAATAAGAATTTTAAATTACTGACAAATTTCATAAATGAATTTTAAAATATGTGATTATTGACATATTTTGCATGAAAAAATCTGTCCATAATTAAAATTTGTATTATGGACCGATATTAAAAAATAGGTTCGTCAATAGTTAAAATTTCAAGATCTATAAAATTCATTTGTAAGTTTGAATTACAAACTATTTTACTTTTATTGATAAAATTTCGTTAATAACTCTAATCAGTTTTGTAATGAAAAAAGATAAGTGTGGATGAAAATAACGAGTAGGAATAGATTTATAAATGTGAAAAAAAGAAAATAAGCATGATGAAATTTATATGGAAAAAAAATGAAATTGTGAATGAAAAGATTTGTCATCTTTAAATCCAAACTATTAAATTAAATATAATATATGATTATATTATTTTTAATATTTATTTTAGTTAGTATTCACTTATTTATAATTAACCTTATTTACTTTTAATATAAAATTAGAATATACTAATCGATATTAATTTATTTATTTTTAATATTTATTTAAATTATGATAACTTAATTATTTTTAATTTTTATTTAAATTATAAAATTTATATAATAAAAAAATAAAATTGTAAATGAGATTATTTATCACTTTTAAATCCAAATAATCAAATTAAATATAATACATGATTTTATTTATTTTTAATATTTATTTTAGTTAATATTGTTAACTTTATTTATTTTTAATATTTACTTAAATTATGATAATTTATTTATTTATAATATTTATTTTAATTAGCATACAGTCGAAACTTTGTTTTTAATATTTATTTTAATTTATGTCCATTAAGCCAATACTAGTTTATTTATTTTAATTAATACTTTCTTAATCAATACTAATGTATTCATAAATTTATTTTTAATATTATTTAAGTTAACCTATAGTTATTTATTAAAAAAGCTTTAAAAAAATCATTAATCCACACTTTTCTCCTCAATTTTGCAATTCTAGAAGAACAAATGCGTCTTTATAATTCCATTTTCATGCTCTCTTTTATAGAAGAATAAAAGAGTAATTAAAAGAAAATACAGTGTAAAGTTGAGTTTACTTTAAATAGAATTTACGGGAAATGCAAGGTTTGCAAAATTGAAAATCCGAATAGAAAAGAAATATGTGTAAATTAACATAATCAATTTTGTTTTCAGTGCAAGTGATTAAATTATATTAAGAATTAATTATAAAAGTCTTGGTATTATAAATAGTAATATCATATTAAAATAAAATAAAAAATATGTATTAATAATAAATAAATTTATCTCACTTTTCACTCATTTATATCTTCATCTAATTCAAAACTGTCTTATTTCTATTTGTTTTACTCTCTTCCTTTTCATTATTCAATTCAAATAGAACCTTGGTTGTTTCTTTCAGTGACATGACAACAAAACATCAATTGAGAGAAGGTCACTCCACTAACAAAGTGATGAAATCACCTATGACAAAAAAAAAAAAAAAAAACCCTAGAAGTTTGACCTTGGATCCAGTTGTTTTATAAACAATCTATTTAATTAAGAAATAGTTCTTTAGTAAATTTTACTAAGTTGTTGTTTATTAAATTAATCAAAAAGTCATCTAATTGGGAGGTTGGAAAAGAAGATTATTAAGGTAAAGCATAAGAAAAGTTAAAACAGCATGATATGTTAATAATTTTTTAACATTTTTAATAATACTTTATTATTTTATTAGTTTGTATATTTAAAAAATAGGGCTACATATGTTTTTAGTTCCTATACTTTGCGGCGATTTTGGTTTTAGTCCCTCTTTCAAACTAACGTACAATTTAGTCCTTTAACTTTAGAAAACTCTGGTTTTAGTCTTTTTTATCAAATAAAGTTAAAAAAAATTTGATAAAAAAGACTAAAACCAGAGTTTTCTAAAGTTGAAGGACTAAATTGTATCTTAGTTTAAAAAAAGAACTAAAACCAAAATTGTCCCAAAGTATAGGGACTAAAAACATATTTAACCCTAAAATATACTATGGTAAAAAAATAATTAAAAGAAAAACATTTCCAAAAAATTATATGGGTAATTGTTACTGAAATAATGGTTATGTGATGTTACAACTTTCAAGCCTCGTGTCATGTCTTCTCTTCCTTTGCCCTTATATGTCACCCCTTTCCCCACCTCCAATATCTTTTCCTATCTTTTCATTTCTCTTTTCTTTCACCTTTTTTTTTTTCTATTTAGAGTACCTAAATTCTTATATTTTTCAAAATTTTCTCCTTGATTTTTGAATATCTACTTTTGGAAATATGATGAATTTCCAATTTTCCACTTTTAATACATATTTTTATAAACACTAAAAACATTAATTGCGGAGAAAAATATTCTGACTTCTATATATAATGGAAACAAATATTAAACTAAATGCTGGTACGTAGTAATAATATTTTATTTTCAAACAAACATATTATTGCAAGATGTCAATTTTTTAAATAAATTTCAATATTTCCAAAATTTAGTTCTTGAGTATCAATAATATTAATTACTTGTAGGGAAAATGATCTTCTGATAACATCCTCGTGAAGCAAAACAAGTTGAACACACAATACCCTATGAAAGTTATGAAGCAAACAAGACCTGTAAGAAAAAAAGGTTTCTGTCTTTTTGACTTTTCTTAGTTGGTTAAAAAAATTATAATTACCATTACTTTAACATTTTCTTTGTGGAAAAAGTCTCTTTAATAATTTATTTTTTTTACAATTTTTTGATAACGCATAGGTGATCATTTGTAATTTGATTGTCTGTTTCAAATATTTTTTTAGAATGAATTCAAATAGACCAATAAAATGGTGATACGTATCCTCTTGTCAAAAAGTTGTTAAAATATCATTGTTCTTTCTTACTACATCATCAATTAACTTTTATCTCTATTTTGTTATTCATTCTCCTTTTACCTAAATTCATTCGCCATGAAGGTTTATCACTTATTCTATTAGAAAAACGGAATTTTTATTAAAAATATTTTGTAACACAGTATTAGAAATGAATTTTAAGTCTAATTCAACTCTATAGATATTGTTAGGATAAACTCTAATCATGATTCTGATACCATTTTAGAAATAAACTTTAAATCTAATTCAATTTCACAAAATTAGATTATAGAATAATACTTACATCTATTTGTATAGACTTAATTGATGTTATTTTTAGTCCATATAAAACTTTCAATATACAATTTAAAAGGTATGACTGTTCCGAAACGAACATAAGAGTATTTTCACGAGAGGTGATAATAATCACACATAACTAGATGACATGTTCTTGAAATTGAAGTCTTCTTCTTCCATTATAGTAAACACTTGAATACTGCATGGTTTGTGAGGCATTGATGAGACATTTATGAAAACGGAATTTGACCTCTTCACTTGCATGGTGGGAAAAGCACCATTAATGCTAGTCAGGTAATACAAGGTATCGCTATCACTTTTCGCCACACTCTCTCTCTAAAGGGAACCTTTTTTTCAATTTAAGACGAGAATCTGAGTTAAAAACAATATCGAAAAGTTTTATATAAAGTATATTTTCTGGCTGTTTGGTCCTCGAAAAACCAGAACATATTCCATTGAACTAAACAACAAAGACAGGTGTGTTTTTTTGAGGTGGTTGAATTAGAATAAGTAGAAAGAGAAAAAAAAACGATGATTTGTCTTGGTGTGGCATTCCTGATATGATACAGTATAAAAGGTGAATTGCAGAAAGTGAAAGTTGGGAGTCCCCACGCATGATAGCGCAATGTCAATTACCATCTTTAATGCCGCAAGAATAATGTAGACATGAAACTGGCGGAAATTTACTGCATACATTCTAGATGCATAAAATGCCAACCAGAACATTGCGATTTTAAATCAAACCATTCTCTCCCACATAAGTCTGTCTTTTCCTTTTCCATGGCTTTTGCTAATGTGAGATAAGATAGATGCATGTGCATGCTGCATCATCAGGTTTCATCCCAGACTGACATGCATGACCATGACCATGATGTTTGGTTTTGAACATCATTAAACTGAAAACTGTTTTATGGTTAATGATGATTGAGATTTGGTTAGTGATAAGCAAAGATGTCTGGTGAAAGAGAGAGACAAGTCGAGAGTGGATGGTAATGTCTGCCTCCGAAACCCGAGAAAGTGGCAGTTAGTAGTCATTCTCATTTTGGCTCAACTCACATCATTTATTGCACACAACAAATCACACTTACACTTTTTCTTTTTATCAAACACCTTCATTTTATTTTAAAATTACGTGCCTGCTTTCTTTTCAAATAAATTATCCATTTTATCATAAGACATTTTTAATTATCCAAATAAAATTGTACAAACATGTTCAATTTCTGTTTAAGCTGAAATTCTACTTAATTTTATTAACATTAATCATACTTAATCACACTGAAATCCTGATTGATCTTTAATAACCATTTTGGTATTCACACTGAAATCACTCTCTCTTTGATTTTGAACTAAAAAATGTTAGTTGCAGTGACGAGTTCATACTTTTATATTAATAGTTTTATATATATTTTTTATTTCAAATTATAGAAGTCAATATCATATGACTTCATTCTTTCATATTTTATAATTCTTTTCTCTTGTTTATAATGTTTTTTTTATATAATTTTTATATAAACTTATTTTTAATAGATTTTTCAAATTTTGTATGTTTTCTTAAATTTTTATATAATCACATATATTTTAAAAAAAATTAATAGTAAAAACTACCAAAATGATTCAATACATAGATGTTAAAAGAACGACTACGTACAATAAACCTCTTTCAAAGAAAAGAGATATATTTTTATAGTTTATTTAACAATTCATCTGCTTCTCCTTCATCTCTAGCTGAAACAACTAGAAAAGTGAATCTATAAACTCACACCATTAGGTGGTCATCATAAAAAAAATAACATACAAAAATAGAGAACAGAAAAACAAGAATAAACTAGATACCAAAGAAATCATATCACATTCATAACATGAGATACATAAATCATTTACATCACATACATCATCAACCCAAACATCACATATATCAGTTTTCTTTTTTCTTATTTCTTGGAATTATTCTCTCTGTAGTTATATATTACTTCTTTTTAAATATTTTTCATATATAATTGATTGTGTATTGTTTAGAAGATATAAATGAAAACACAAACGGGCAGATATGTCCCTGTACATCTGTTAATTTATATATAAAAAAATTACAACTAAATGTCTAGATGCAAGTTCAGATCCAAAATAAAAACAGAGAAATGCAGTTAGAAATGAACTGAAAATTCATTACTTATTTATTATTTTTAAATTTTAACAGTAATTATTAAAAAAGTGAAGTGTTTAGTCACTATATTTGGTTGTTACATTAGGATGTAATTTTTTTACAACATAAATGTATTTCGGTTAAATATGGAATAATTCCTGAAAAAATTACTTTTATAATTCCTATATTTGTATATACTTTTTTATATTTTTATTCGCAGTCTCTTATTTTTTTTTCTCCTAGCCATCATCAATATGCGATAATTCCACGATTAAAAATCAAAACATTTTATGATTATATCATTTTAAAAATTAAATTATGATTATATGAAAAGAAAAATTCTTATACCGCCAATCCCTTTTAATGAAATTAAGAAAATAATAACATAAATCTTTGGATTTAATTTCAATGATTATTAATATGAAACGTTTGTAGTGTTAACTTAAAAGATAATATTTAAAATATATTTTTAACATTAATTACCATAAAATGAAAGAATAATAAAGTGTTTCCTCCTTGTAAATACTTCTATTTAGAACATTTTAAATTATTTAATATAGACACTTTGGTACAAAATATAAAATATAATTGATCAGATTGTGAATGAAAACTCAACAAAAGTATATACTAAAATATATTTTTAACTTATAAGAAATAACAAGAAATGCTTATATTTTTTGTTCTTAATTTAAAAATAATTAGTTTTTATTTACTTCTTATGTGATAGCTAATAATCATTTATTGATTATTTATGTATTAAACAAACAAATGTGATAATTACAGATGACGAAATATTAACAAGTGATGTGTCTCCAGAGTTTGTTTAATTTTCAAATTTTTTATCTTATAAAAATATTAGAGAGTTATAATAATTCTTCCAAATTTAAAAAAAAAATGATAATTTTTTAAAGATAAAGCTCGATTATTTCTTGAAAATTAACTTATTTTAATAATTCACGATACTACATTAAATTAAGTGTAGGTATAAAAAGTAAATATATATAGCTCTGAGCAGAGCCGCGTGTTACAGACATAATGCTAGGTAAGTCTGACACTCAAAGAAGAAAGATAAAGGATCACGAGATTTCTGAGGTTGTGTTTTTTATCTTTTAAACACTTTTATAATTATATTTTGTATAAAAAATTTGTAATTTTTTTATCTAAAAAGTATTTTTAGTACCTTTGATAATGATTTTTTTTATTACTATCATAATTTTTATTATTATCAGTGTAAAAAGTACATTGAAATAGATATATTTTATAAAAGTTACTGATAAATATAGTAAAAATTTAGAAAATGACTTTAAGAATTAAAAACAATGATAAACTAATGGATAATTTTTGAAAACTAAAATATTCTATAATTTAAGGTACAGGAAAGGAAATCTTAGACAGTCATGTGAAGAGATAGGTATTTGTTTTGTTTTGATCTATGAATTTATTTTGGTAGGTTGTTCTGAAGTTTGTGTCTCAACCATGGTAGGTTGTTCTGAAGTTTGTGTCTCAACCATGTCAACGTCGGTTAGGGGTTTTGGAGACATGTCCGCGTAAATAAATTCAAATCACTCAAGGCCCATCTTTTGTCTCCTTACCCTCCAAAAATTACTGGTTTTTGCTGTATACACTCCTCAACTTACATAAATACCCTTTTCTATCCTATTTTGTACTTCTTCTACTTCCAATGCCTCACGACTTTATCTTATTAAATAAGACATAACAATTATATTATAATAAATATTATATTTATAGGTGGCATAGTAATAAATTGACCTGATTGTTATAATGTTAGAAATAATAATTAACATATTAGTTATTGCTTTATTTTCATGATCATGTATTGATAACAAATATAATTTGTTAGCAACAATTTTATTTCTTGTCTTTTTTGTCGAAACATTTATCATTTTGGACGCCTTTTTTTAATGTGGTATTCTGTATCTATCCAAACAAAAGCCCGTGAAAATTTTGAAATAGTATTTTATTCCACGATTCTGAAAGCTACTTTTCAAAATTGCTTCAAAATGACTAAAGCAATTATATCAATTTTAGCTATTTTTGTATGAAAAGAATAATGTTATAAAAGAACATTTATAAATTAAAAATATAATTTAAACAGGTTCATAAAAAAACCTACATTTTCCCTACGAGAAAAAAAATACACAAAACGCAAATTATTTTCCAGTATAAAAAAATGTTATTAAAGGAAGAACTTAAATTCAATCCTAAACATAAAATCCATAATAAAAGGGGAATGACAAATACAAGGAACCTAATAGATGTTAGAAGTACAAGGACTTCATTTTAAATTTAATTATAAAAAGTATAATATAGTCATTTCTTATAATATTGATTGCATTACCTGTTTCATATCGATTATTTCTAAGAAAATTATTTATGAATTTCTGTCTAACCCAAATAATACATGTCTCATTAGTAGATTGTTTTGGTCCCATGTGCTTTTTGTCAATCAACTCACAATTCCAAAGTTTATTTTCTATTATTTCCCCCTTTTGTCTAACGTAAAAAAAGTCCTATGTACTTCTTGATAATAATCCCTACATTTCTACATTAATTCAAATCACGTATTGAAAGTAAAAGAGAGAGACATGGGTTGGATTATCATATTACACTTTCTCCAACAATTGAAGAAAACTAATATGATTCACAAGGATATTGATTTACTTTTTAAGATATTTAAATGAAAATTATGCTGCATCTGGAACTTATTTTTTCAATTTTAAAGTTCAAAGGACTCGCATAGAACAGAGTACATACATATCATACTTGATTAAAATCAATTCAACACTATTTATTTACTAGTGTAGAAAGTAAGCAAAATAACTACGGAAGAGAACAAAGAAAATATGAAGTAGCAGAGATGAACCAATGACTTAGCCCATGGCATATTTTTGAGTCCATGACCGGGCAGTGGCCTCATACTTGGATCTATCAGTTTTGTACATATGAGCAATCTCAGGCACCAGAGGATCATCTGGGTTGGGATCTGTCAGCAGAGAGCATATAGACAAAAGGACCTACAAAATTTTAACATTTTTTAGTATATCACTGGCAACAAAATTAATAAATAAAAAGAAATTATCAGATAGATTACCTTGGATATTGTGAGGGCAGGGCTCCATTGCTCTTTGAGAATGTCTAGGCAGATACTACCGTTACTGTTGATATTAGGATGGAAAACCTTTGTTCGGAATGAAACCTTATCCAACAGATAATGAATACGTATTAAAAAACTTGGATTTTGAAGAGATTATGTCCAAAATCCTTGAATATCTCTACTCACCACTAGCCATTTCTTTAACTGATAATGATTTAAAAATATAACAAAATTAAACAAGAGTCCACAACCAATGATCTGATGAATAAATCAGATTCATTTTCTTTATCGGCAAATCAGATACATTATTACACTGCAAGTCGACAACAAATAGTTTCAATCCACTACAATTGATAATGCATTACCCTAAACTAAAATTGAAATTCAGTCATTTACAATACTTCAATGAAAAAATCTAATGAGATTAAAACTCTTGATACAAAAAAAATTCATAGTTAGCACAAGAAAAAGCAGTCCCAGTGCATGCATGATATAGACATATACATAACAGAAATGCGAATAGAGTAGTAGAGATTGATTTACCTTGGGTGGTTTGAAAGGATAATCAGGAGGGAAGTGAATTGACACAATAAATACACCTCCAGCAAATGGGCTATCCGCAGGGCCCATAATTGTAGCTTGCCAATGGAACATGTCATCAGCTACTGGACCTGAATATAAAAGTTCAATTATTCAGACATTGACGGACAAAGAACAGTCCAAAAGTTCTGACAGTTTTTAAGCAAACGAGAATAATTGGGGTCCTATCTTAGTTCCTTACTACCATACCATGGCATTATTTTATTTATTTACCCACAAAAACAATCGATGCATAACCTGGGATGAAGTCCTCAAAATTTTCTATTTTACTAGCAGAATTAGCAGAAGAGTCACACTGTCGGCTATATTCTACAGACTTTGATGAATGATTGTGATAACTAGCAACACAAAAGAACAAAACCCCTAAAAGTGCATACAGTTTCAGGCTGTACAAAATAGAGTAATCATAAAAAAAGCCGTCAAGCAATACTATAAAAATAAAACAAAGAGTAATATCAACCAACAATTGTTCAAGGTTTTAAATTGATGTCACAAGGATAGTTTTTTCATGCTCTTGAATATTCACCGAAGTAGCAGACATATATGGCCAATTTGGTCACAATTGTGGGCTGACACCAAAAATATCTAACATTAATAATCAACCATCACACTGAAAATTAGTATAGACAAATTCTGGATTGTTATAGACATTACTGTCGGAAATGCGGCCACAATTACTCTGGCAGACACCAAAAACCTTAACTTTGCGACTGAAATTGCAGCCACGGACCATTTTTAAAATGGTGTCATCCATTCCATAGTAACAGTCTATACCATACTAACAAAAAATAGTCCGCGAAAAATGTAATTTCTATCCCAATTTCAAAATTTTTGAAACCACCGAAAATTGCTAATCAAAACTGAAACAACAACTACAGCCATAACTTAAAACCTTAGTCTATACACTTGGCCAAAAACAATTTTTTTCAACGGAACTACGTAGCGCAAAAGAGCAGAGAAACATACCAGCACTGCAGGATGCAGGGGGATCTTTCTGCAGGTCCTTCAATTCCTTGTTGATTCGTTTGGTGGCCATCTGATCAACGCTGTCACATTCAAAATTGCATTAATATATACATAAGCACACACGTATACATGCAACAATATATCCAATTATTCATGTACTTGGAAATATCTTCACTATTATTTATCACAATTAGACAATACATTAGGAGGAAAAAATCAGATGAGAATGAAATATTAAAATAGAAAGTGATGATGGGATGTGTGTAATTTTGAATAAAAAGCAAAACACGGAAGGAGAGAAGTGAGAGTTGAAAATGGAAAAGAGAAAATTTGACAGACCTTGAGTTGTGCTAGGGTTTGGGGTTTGAGTTTTGTGAATTGGAAATAAAAGAAGAAAATAAAAGGAAGAGAGAATTTGAAAGGGTAGAAATTTAGAGCTTAAAAACCGAGCTCTGAGGCCTTCCCTTCTTGCCACGCACAGGGTTACCTGGCACTCTCCCATTTCTATCTATGCACAACTTTGTTATTATTTTTTTTTTATACTATAAAACAAAATATTATTTAATCTTTTCACATTTACCTTTAAAATAAAATTCAAACTAAAATTATTTTAATCATTGATTTATGCGTAACTGATTATAATTAAAATTATTTTTATTTTGATAATTTTGTGAAATTAGTTTTAAGTTAGAGAAGAATAAAAAAGGTGTTTTTAAAATTTTAAAACTATTCTGTTTTAATTCGACAATTTTGAAATGACGAAACCGTAAGGTATTAATAAAAGAATTGTATTTTCAATTAATAAAAAAGTATAACAGGAATGAATTTTATCATATAATTTTTTTTTTTATAAATGTCAATAAACTTATCAAATGTGGTGATTATAATTACATGAAATGGAAACTCTTTATATTACGGATGTATAGACTATTTATAGATAATATTTTGAAAAATGAAATTGCATTAAAATTAAAATTACAATAGAAGCACAATAATATTTCTTTTTCATTTTCTTAATCATGTTGAAGAAAATTACAATAATTGAAGAACATATATATAATTGAAAAAAAAAATCACATTAATAAAATTACAATTAATTAAAAATATATATACTTGAAGAAATATTACATCATCTTGAAATTTAAAAAATAAAGATATATAAATGTTTTTTTATAGAAGAAGAAATAAAGAAAGTATCATTTACTGATGTTTTAAATGAAGAAAAACTGAAATTATTTTTCCTTTTCAAAAACTATTTTCAAATACAATATCACGTTGAGAGTAAAAGTATACATCATGAAAGAAAGTAAAAAGTACAACTAATCGCGTGCACGGAGGATTTCGGGAGCTTTGCTCGAAGGGCGCATTCTTCAACGAGAAAGGAAAAAACGAAATAAAAAGTTGTTCAGCTTTCTGTAGTTTAACATTTACTTTACTCTTCCTAATTTTGTATATTTTTTTATTTAAAGATATACCTTGTTTAGGTAGGATTTGTGTTCGATTGAGTGACTAACTATTTTTGACGTGCCTTCCTTATTCTCGAAGACTTAGATTGTCTGAATTTTTGTTTTCGAAGATTTGGATAGTTTGAATTGTTATTATTATTGAGTATTTGGATCTTATACATACTGATTGTTTGTCTTGATCCTATATTTATAGGACGCCTTATGAATTCTAATATGACACAGACTTAACAAAATAAAAACATATTTACTTTTAGAGTTGGTGGGTTGCTCATAAACAACTTATGAATATCTTTACTCATATTTGATCATTCTACTATTATGTGTTAGATTACTGGTCCAATTACTTATTGGTCCATTGTCACGAGACTTAATATAAGTCACTCAATTTCTAGCCCAATTATGATCCAAAATAGACATAATGTTATACATAACCGATAAACTATTTATCTTAACCACTCGACCCAGATGTCGTACTATACATACATCATTTATAATTTTTTGTAATTATATTTTTTATCAGAGGATTGAATTTAAAATTCATTTTAAAAAACTAAATTTATTTTTCTTTATTGAACAAAAACAATTTTAAAATATTTAAATAAAAAGTAAATTTTTTATGGATTGAATTTAAAATTCATTTTAAAAAGCTAAATTTAGTTTTCTTTATTGAACAAAAATAATTTTAGAAAAATATTTAAATAGAAAGTAATTTTTTTATTTAAATAAAATTGTATATTAATTATAAAATATTTTATATTAATTTAAGATTATTTATTTATTGTATTTTTAAGGTTAAACTCCTTCGGAGGTTCCTATTTATGTCAGGTTTTCCCAATATGATCCTTGTCTTTTAAGTTTTGCCAATTTGGTCCTTTATATTGAAAAATTGAATCAATTGGGTCCTTGTCGTTAAATCAACTTAACGGGATTAAGTTTTTTATGATCTGTGAGGGTGACGTGGACAAATTTTTGAGACGTGGCTTGCACAAACCATTATACGTGGTTTTTATTAATGAAACCCTTGCACGTGGCATTTTCTTAAACAAACATTTTAAAAGTTGAGGTTTTTTTGAAACCTTTTAAAATTAGGGTTCATTGAAATTTGAATCGGAATTAAAATTGGGAAGAGAAAATCTGAAGTGGGGTGTATCGCAAGCACATGCGAAGTCCATAGTGGAGAGGGAATTTGCTAAATTAGGGCATTGGAGCTTCATTATTGGAGTAAGGGTTGCTATCTAGAGGTTGGATGTGAATTGTGAAGAGCTTTTTCATGTATCGCAAGCGGTTGGTATGGATTTTCATGGAAGGTTAATATTTGTACTATAGATACATATCAATTTAATATTCGATGCTTTTTGTTGTTATCTACTCATGCTTTTTTTAATGTGGGTTGGGGTTGTCTGAAAATAGATTGTATGCATATTGCGGTTGTGGTCTTGTATGTTCCCCATAGTTAAAGTTCCTTCTCTGCTATCATTATCAATTGATTAATGTTTTAATATTTGGTGTTTTTTATCGTTTTACGTTTATTTATAGGTGTAGAATATTCTTGATTGTGTTGTCTGTGATGGAGGATGATATAAAGTTTATTATTCCCCATGGGGGGAAATTGGTGAACGAAGGGTGCCTCAAGTATGAAGGGGAAAGTGATACTATGTATTTTGACCCAGACGTGTGGAGTTACTTTGTTGTAGTGAGTGTAATAAAAGGGCTTGGGTATGATGGACTTAAGGATTTGTGGTATTCTGTTGGATGTGGTCCTATATTAGATGATAAGCTAGAAGCCTTGTGTGATGACCTAGGAGTCATGCATATGGTCAATTTAGCTAGGTTAAATGGTCGGGTTCATTTATATGTTGTGTACACTGTGTCTGAACCTCATGTCATTCACATGATTGAACATAATGTTGATGAAGGAGGTGAGGAAGTTGCACCTGAGATGCATAAGGGTGGTGAGTGTGTAATGTTGGATGAAAGGACAGAAGAAGATGATGGTGGTGTAACTTCACAATTTGGCGAGGCCACAAATGATGGTGTATGTCTTAGGCAATCCTTAGGAGATGGTGGTGTCATAGAACAGTTGGATGAGGGGGTAGGTGGTGATGGTGAGAGGATAAAAGGTGATGTTGATGAGAGTGACAGAATAAAAGTTGATTTTGGTGAGGGTGACAAAATAAAAGTTGATGTTGGTGAGGGTGATGAGAGGACAAAAGCAAATANTTTTGAGGAGACAATAAAAGTTNATGTTGGTGAGGGTGATGANAGNACANAAGCAAATATTGTTGAGGAGACAATAAAAGTTAATGTTGGTGAAGGTGATGAAAGAACATAAGCAAATATTGTTGAGGAGACAATCGAAAGTGATGAAGCACATGATGAGAGGACAAAAGTAAACAATGTTGAGGGTGAGACAATAGAAGTTGATGAAGCACATGATGAGAGGACAAAAGTAAATGACGGTGAGGCTAACAAAACAGAAGTAGAAGAGATGGAGGACATAGAAGTACAAGTCCATGAATAAAGTACATCAGATGATGATAATGGTGAGGTGAATAGTATGGATGGGTTAGTAGACATAAATATCCAGTGTGACTTTAGAGAAGGTGATACTTCTGCTAATACGGAGGTTGATTGTAGTGTTCTTTCTGAGTCAGATTTGGAAGAATATGACACTAGTGATACTAGTTTATTCAATGATGACTAAGAATATGAGGACTTAACTTCTCCTGACATCAGTGATGAAGAAAGTGACGTTGAAGAGGAATATGGGAATTTTATTACATTCACTATGCTAAAAAAATATGGTTGATTTCAACTGGAAGGTGGGAACATTTTTTGGGCAAAAAAAAGACATCTTGGATGCCATTAAAACCTATGCACTAAAGAATGGAAAAAATCTCAAATTTATTAAAAATGATAAGAAAAGAATAAGGCTTAAGTGTGTGGGAGCAAAAGGAGAATGTCCTTGGATGGCTAATTTTGGTTACATGGAGGCAGTAGATACATGTCAATTGAGGACTGTGGTGGATAGGCACACATACAGTAGGGAGCACAAGTTAGGCCTATTCAATGCAAAATGGCTAAGTAAAAAATTGGAAACAACAGTTAGAGAGATAAAATAAGTAGAAAATGGAACATAGCAATATCTAAAAATATGGCTTACAGGGCAAAAGCCTATGCTTCAGAAGAAGTGGAAGGGTCCTTCACTATGCAATATAGTAGAATTTGTGATTACGCTAATGAGTTATTAGCAAGAAACCCAGGGTCCACTATCAAGGTCAGAGTTGACGAAAATGATGCAAAGCACATATTTTTTAGGTTCTACGCATGCCTCAAGGCATGAAAAGATAGCTTTGTCTCATGCAGGCCAATCATTGGCCTTGATGGAGCCTTTTTGAAAGGTAGACATCATGGAGAGTTGTTAACTATTGTTGCTCGAGATGTAAACGATCAAATGATGCCACTCGCATATGCCATAGCAGAGGTCGAGAACAATGAGACTTGGACATGGTTTATGGAGCTACTCATTGAAGACCTAGGTGGACCTGAGTTTTGTTCTTCACTTACATTGATATCAAATCAACAAAAGGTAAATTGCATTATATTTGTTTGTCTGTGATCTTATAATGATTACTTGAAATAAATGTCATCTAACTTATTGCTAACTCATTCACAGGGACTGTTACTAGTTGTGCAAGATATACTTCCTGGAGTTGCACACAAATTTTGTGTAAGACATTTATATGTTAATTTCAAGAAGAAATACCCTGGAAAGAATCTTAAGAAGCTTATGTGGAGGGCAACAACAACAACCTACCCACAGAAATGGGAGAATGAGATGAGAAGTATAAGAGAGGTCAATGAATGCGCGTTTCGCCATTTGATAGCTATTCCTCCAAGGTTTGACAATCTCACTTTAGATTTCTTTTACTTTTTGATTATTTTAGTTATTGATTGTATGACTTACATCTACATTGAAGGCTTTGGTCCAGATCAAGGTTCACAAGCACAACTCAATGTGATACCTTGGTAAATAACATGGAAGCATTTAATGGTGTTTTGGTTCACACGGAGACAAAACCAATAATTACAATTTTATAGGAAATCAGACTTTACATCATGAAGAGATGAGTCACTAATAGGTCAAGGGTAAGGTCATTTAAGTTGTCAATTTGTCCAAAAATACTCAGTAGACTACAAAAGGAGGCACTACTAACAAAGTACTGGATTCCCAGGTATTGACATATTTATTTCTTTCTTTTTTTCTAGAACAGGTACTCTGCATTACTAATGTTGCCTAATGTTCACAGCTCATCTGCACAAAATCTATTTGAAGTCATACATGTGTCCCAAAGTGGGGACAAGTTTGTGGCGAACAAAGATGAATATTCACGCTCCTATAGAAAATGGAGCATCAGTGGAATACCTTATGTTCATGCTTTGGCAGTAATGAGGCTTCTCAACCTAGATGGAAAGGACTACATACCTGTAGGCTTTCTCACTTCAAAGTATGAAGAAATGTACTTATCTATTATCTATCCTATTAATGGAAACAACATATGAGAGGTAACTGAATATCCAGATGTCATGCCTCCATCAAAAAGAAAGTTGTCTGGCCGTTCTAAGAAGAAAATGAGGTTAGAGCAATCAGAGTTGAAGAAAAATAGCACTAAAATGACCAAAGGTGGATTGGTGAAGAGATGTAGCATGTGTAGGGAAGTGAGCCACAATAGAGCACGTTGTCCCAAGAGAAACGAAGAAGCTATTGTGCAGCCTAGGGAGAAGAACCCACTTCATTGGCTCAGGGTGCAACACAGGGAGAAGAACCCACATCATTGGCTCAAGGTCAAGAACATGGAGAAGAACCACATCAAAGTTGAACAATGTTTTAAGTTTTATGAAAAGAAATGTAATAGATAGATTAAAGTTTGATGTAATACATTACAACACTCTTTTAGAAACAACGTTTTATCTTTTAGTATTCTATATATTGCTATTTGTATCAACAATGGATGACTAAATTTAGGTATTATAATACAATATGTTATTATGTCCATGAATATATATTGGTATTTGTATGACAGAGTTATGAATGACAAATTTGATTAGAACATTTTAGTTGTGAGAAATGTGATATGTGAAACCTACACATTTTATGCAGATTTGATTGGAACATTTTATTTGTGAGAAATGTGATATGTGAAACCTAAATAAACTACATCAGATATGTCAAACATGAATAAACAACATCAGTAAGATTACTAGTTACATTGGTTCATTATAGGCTTACGTGACATGTCAACAAGTACAATCAAGAATAATGTTCACTTCAAATCTTCATTTCATTAACCATTGAACATCTTCATTTCATTAAACATTAAATATCTGCAACTATTACATCTGCAGCTAACACAAAAAACTATTACATCTTCATTACATTAAAGAAAAATACATTAAACTGACCTACATTACACCTACAAATAGGCACAGGTTATCATGCCTTTCCCATTAACATTGCAACTACAATGATGTTCATTACACATACAAAACTAACAACCCTAACAAAAAATTTCGTCCACCTTTCAAGACCCATCACGGCTTTTTGCACAACAACTATCTTCTTATCACTTTCATTTTCAAAACTCTTCAGCAACCTCTCATAATTTGCTTCCAACACCTCACAACTAACACTTTCGTCAATTCCCCAATCAGTGTACCATGTGAAGTAGTTGCATCCAACATTTTCACTTCAAACCTTATACTTAGTGCAACCCTATAATTGTTTGCCTCGACTCTTACTGGTCTTCGTAGTCCTCAGCACAAACTTCTCCCCCTAATAGCAAATCAGTGACGCATTTTTCCTGTTCCAGCCTCCATCTCCATGAGTGCTCAGAGAGCATAATTGCTTTTGACACTCATTGCAAGTGGAAGATGAACATGAATGCCCCATAGACATGGTTACGTCTTGTGTTTTCCCACTTCCGTATTCCAAACCTTCAATTGCTTTCCAATCTTCAACAACAACGAACCCTAAATCCTTAAATTTATAAAATCAGTGATGACAACTTTTAAAATGTCTCAGAAACTCCAGTTTTTAAATTGTTTGTTTAAGAAAATGCCATGTACAAGGGTTTCATTAATAAAAAACCACTGTCAAGCCATGTCTCAAAAAATGTCCATATCACTCTCACATGTCATAAAAAAAATAACCCTGTTAAGTTGATTTAATGACAGAAATCCAATTGAGTCAATTTTTATAAAGGACCAAATTGGAAAAACTTAAAAGACGGGGATCATAATGAGAAAACCCCACATAAATAGGAACTTCCGAAAGGATTTAACCTATTTTTAATTAAGAAGGAACAATGACAAATTGTATATTACATCAAATTTGTAGCTATATTGCTACGTGTCAGATTATTTCTTCACTATCTTCTCGTAAATTAGTGAAAAAGATTTTTTATAACTAATTTATCTAGCAAATTAAAAAATTTCTTGTAAATTAGTATCAACCTGTCTTTCGTTTTAGTTGTAAAAGTCCTAAATATTCTGGAAAGACCTAGGGTCACTTCATCCAAATTTATCTCCAAATTAATATATTCCCTTTGGCTATATAAGATAAAATAGAAATGTTAATAAAGTAAGAAATAGTAGGTAAATATCTAAAATAAATCTATATGTAATAAAATACAATATAAAAATTGTAAGTTATATATATTGGAATGATCTATGGAGATTTCCATTCCAAGTATCCTTTTCACTGCACTCAGGTCTTTCATGACAAATTCAACTAAATTTCGAGTTTGATGTGGCTAAATTAGACCAAATTTTGCTCAAGACTAACACAGACAAATTCGACTAAATTTTAACTAGGATAGACTCGGTCAAATTCCATTAAACTTCACCCAAGGTTAGCTTGACTAAATTTGGTGGAATTTCTGTTGTGGATGACATGGCCAAAATTTTCTAAATTTTGAATAAGGTCGACTCAACCAAATTTTGGTCGGGACCTAGCCGTTTGAATTTGGCCAAATTTTGGTCAGGGCCGACTTTATTGAATTTTATCCAAGGTCGACATGACTAATTTCGTGCATGCCCAACTCAGCCAAATGGGTCAAATTTCGGGATTAACTCGATCGAAATTCGCCAAATTTCGATTGAGGCCTTCTTGTCTGAATTTGTTCCAATTTTGGCCAAAACAATTTAACCGAATTTGATCAAATTTCAGTCGGAGTCGATTCAGTCAAATTCAACCAAACTCTAGCCAAGGTCGACTTAACCAAATTTTACCGAATTTTAGTTGTGGCTAATTTAGTTGAAAAGTCAAATTTCTAAAAAAAGTTACTAGACCAAACTCTACCAGAAGTTTACTCGGCCAAATTAAGTCAAATTCTTTTAATGTTTGAAAGAGTGAAGTGCATGTTACTGTTCCGTGCCTATATACTTCTATACGTTTTGCAACGTAGTAGTTTTACGTTAAACCAATTGAACTGCAACTTTAAATTTTCAGTTTTTAAAAATTGATTTATAAAGTTGTTCATTCAGTTTTTTTTTTGTTATAAATAGTTTAGTTTGCTTTTTTCTTTTAATAATATGATACACTTATTTGATATTTTAGTTTATTTTGATTTATTTGTTTCCAACCTACAAGAAGAATGATATATGTCTCGTTAATACGAAGTTGAATCCTATTACAACTAATAATATGTATGTCAATTAATTTCCAACATTTCAAAAATCATTTTTCTATCTACTATTCCACTCCACTATAACTAATATGATATGACATGTCATCAATATTTCTCATTTATATTATAGTGGTTGAAGTTAATTTTATCGTTATATATTAGAATAAAGTATAGGAAAAACTTTTTTTAACAATACTTTTTTAATAATTTTTTGACAACGCATACATGACAGTTTGTGATTGGTCTGTTTTAAATATTTTTTAGACATAAATTTAAATAAACCAATAAAATGATGACACGTGTCCCGTTGTCAACAAAGTTGTCAAAAAATGTTGTTAAAATATCATTGTCCTAAAGAATATCCCCACTATTTACAATAATTAAATTTTATTTATTTACCATTCTCAATCTTGCTAACTTTTTTCGCACACAAGATATCATGATTTGATTAAGTTATCCGAACATAATTTCACTCGTAGGAAGATTTTGTGAAGTGTAATTTTATGCATGCTGATTAAATTATCACAACTTATAATTAAAGGTTAAAAGGAAAAAGAATAAATGTGCTTGAAATGAATGAAGTATATATAATAATAGAAAAAAGTTTCTTTAATTTTTTTTTTAAATCTGAAAACGTATATATGATAATTTATAATTTTTTCATTTTAAATATTTTTTTAAAAATAAATTTAAATTGACAAATAAAATGGTGATACATATCTTATTTTATTATAAAAAATTTATTAAGTGTTGGTAAAATATCATGATACATAATAATAAGTTGGAGAAACCAATCATTCACTTGTAGAAGTATGTTTAAAGCCTAATAAGGAACAGTTGTTAGTAACTAAGCATATTTCATATATATTCCTCTTGTAATGTGGTTATATTTTTATATTTTGTTTCTTGTGAAGTGATGCAGCATGACCTAAATCTATGTGAGGAACAAGAAAATTTGAGAATGCAAGTATTTGTTTAAACATTAATGTAACGGAAATTCCACGCAACTCATCTTCCAAATGATTGAAGTTACCAGAAGAAACAAATAGTGATGAAAAAAACAGCTGCACTTTACAAGGTCCTTTTCTGCACCCTCGAAAGTTTCGTTAACCAGCTGTGTTTGCATCAAACAGTTACAGTTCCTATGTTACTGTGACCATTCTTAAAACACCATCTTCCATTCCCTCTTTCTACGCAACAATGAAGGAATCATCGGACACTGAAGGTCAAGCATCAGTTCTTGCACCTCCAAATGGGAACAGCACAGAAACTAGGTCGAATTATAGTTATGCGAATGAAGAAGTTATTGGAGATGAGGCATCAAGGTTTGAGGTTTGGGGATGGTATCTGTATGAGTTCTGCTCTTACTTTGTTCAAACTGTTCTCATCCCTGTGGTTTTTCCTCTCATTATTAGTCAGTTACAGCACCTTCCAATGGACCCTGTTCAGGACTGGTTCAAGAACCACCAAGGTCTGGTCTGTTCAGAAAAGGAAATTAACCTGTAAGGACACTCATCCTTTCAGTTTTCTTCCAAAATCATATTACGTATTTACTCCTTAGATTGTTATATTTCATTTATTTTATTTTAAAATAGGATAATTCAATTACACAAATTATTACCCAATTAAGTCTGTGTGGTATTTTGTGTATAGTTTTTCAATTGAAACATTTAAATATGTGTTCAAGTTATATATATAGAAGAACTTTGAACTTATATAATAACATAATTATTTTTCTTTATTTTTAATAGAATAAATTATAATCAAATGTATAACTTGTATATTTATTATTATTATTATTACTATTATTGTTATTAAAAATTTGAATTTTATAATTGAAATATTGGAATGGTCATATTTATGATATTCTTTTTATCATAATTAATTACGTTGAAAGTTTTCAACAAATTAATACTTTGATGTATTTAGTGTATCCATTGGTATCATTATTGGTGACTCATCATTATAGATATAGATAGAAAAAGCAAGTATAACATTTTCAAAATCTATGGAAATAAAACAACAAAAATAATGTGATTATAATTTAGTTATTTTATAGAACTATTTAAAACTGAGCAAAAAAAATCTCACAAAACATTAAGATGCTGAAAATAACTTTGAGATTAATTTTTTTTTTCTATCTCCTTATTCATGTCATTTTTTAGGAGATTAACATATATAATAAAAAGGCAATGGTGATAACACACCTACATTCATGGTTTTATGATGAAAGAATAAAAAATAATATTTTAAAGGAGTATAATTGTGTCAAAGTATATCTTTTTTTTATAATAAAATACCGTAAAGACCATGTCTACATTTCCATTCCAATTTTACTTTACTTATACTGAACTTTAATTAGGTATAAAAATTTACCACAACTTCCATGTTTTGATCACATCATATTATACTAATTAATATTTTATCTTGTTTTTTTTTTCTTTATTTTTTCTGAAAATATCAAATATATAATTGAAGATGCATGCATATACATGTTTAACCTAGTAATCACAAATAATCTCATTAGAACTAAATGTTTGCATGAATGGCTGCATGCAGGTACAGCACACTAACAAAGCGCACCATAACAGTGAATGGTTCAACCTTCTCCTCTTTGGAGTGGACAGCAATTGCATGGGGTGGAGGTCTTGCTCTAGCCGCTCCAATTCTGGCCTTTATTTTTCTCTACATCAATGGTTCTTTCCAATCATTCATCACAGCTGCAGCCACAGGCATTGGATTCTTCTTTTGCCTCCCTGTGGGGCTTTTCAAAACCACTAAGATCTTTGTTCTTTACATTGCAATGATTGTTGTTGCAATCACAGTCTCAACTGCAACACACACTCACCACTTAGCCCTAATGGCTCCTAAAATTTCAAGACCATCACCATTAAAGAGACTAACCATATTTTCCACAAAACAAAGACTCTCTAGTTGGATCTCTCTCTTTGCCACTGCTGTTGGCTGTTTAGGTGCATGCATTGTCTCATCCTTCACCTACCACATGCTTAGGGAGCCCATTGAACGTGGGTTTATCAGTCTTTGGATTGTGACAATATTTTGTGGCTTGTTATGGCTAGTGGGAGTGTTGCATGTCTTCACAGCAGAAAACAGAACCACTTCTGTGCCAAATATTTTGTCCTCAAGGCTTCAACTTTTTACAATATTCAAATACCCACATGCAATCGGATGCTTGGTTTCTGTTTTACTCTCCTCGTTTACCACAATGGGCATTTTCACTGGTGGGGTGCTGTTCATAGTGGGCCAACTCTGCATCGTGCCAGTGCACTTGCTTTATTTCTGGTTAACCTATTTCCTCTTCCCTCTGGTTTCTCTGCCACTACTATTCCAACCACTACAGAACCTACTCAAGGCCAATTCTGCGAAAATGAAGATCGTAGGGTTACTCTTGTCGCTTATAAGTTCTGGTTTTGGGTTCTACTTCTGGGAGAGTCACTGGAAATGGGGGCACTTGCTGGTATTCGGGGCTATTCAGGGCACATCAAGTGGGTTGTTGCACACTTTTGGAAGGGTTTTGATGTTGGAAACTGCTCCATGTGGTGAAGAGGGTGGGTGTTCTTTTTGGTATGGTTGGGTGAGAGGTGTTGGCTTGTTTGGAGGTTTCGTGGTGGGTTCAGTGGTGCCGAGGAGTGTGAGAACTTCCTTTGGGGCTGCGTTTTGCAGTGGCCTTGTCGGCATTGTGGTTCTGCTTTTTGGAAATGTGAGTGACTTTGGTGCTGCTAAAGAGGATGGTGAGAGGGCATTGGATTCTAAGGAATCTATCAGCGTTTGAGAGTGAGTCGTGTAATAAATCAATGATTTTGTCGCATTGTACATTTTGTCTGCCTTCACTTTTTGTTTGCTCTCTCTTGCAATTGCATGGAAAAGTCGGGTAATAGGATTGATTTGGTGATTGGTTTTGGGTTCTCTAAATGTGTCAAAGATATTGGACCCCTTCTTAAAGTCTTCAAAAAGTTTTTGGAGCATTCAAATTGGCCATCCTCTAATGTTGTTCTTAGTTATTTGCTTAACCATATTTTATCATAAAATTTTACAACTTAACATAAAGATAAAAAGAGAGAAATATATTGCATAAACATGTCACCATCACAACTTCTTGATGTAAGGTAAACATAGACTTAGACTTGAAAATGAGATTGGTTTTATTATTTTCAATCATGACAATTACAGTTTTCTTATTTCTATATGTAACAATCTAATATTCTAAAAAAGAAAAATAAAAAAATAATGTACTAAATAGTAATCTAGAAGATCATACACTTATCTTTTCTATTTAAGAAGATTCTATAGATATTTTTCTAATTAAGAAGATTTTATAAATATTTCCTAGGTTTAAAAGGTTTGAAGGTTTCTATTTCTGCAGATTCGTTCCAATTAGGTCCTCTAATTTTGGAAGTGCTCAATTGAGTCCCTAATTTGATAAATTTGATTCAATAATTTCCTTTCCGTTAAATGCAATGGACAGCGTTAAATTTTTAAATAGGTGACATGTTGAGCATCCTTTTATTTCTAGGTGGCGCAGTATGAGTTTTATATGTGGATTTTTATCATTTTAAATTATAACAAAAGCAGAATTAATGATTTCTGGAAATATAATTATAACTTATTAAAGTAATGTTTCCTATTTTGACGTCAGAGATAGGGAGTGTTTGTGAAATTGAGGAAATTAGATAAATTAGAGTTTGTGGGCTGAGAAGAGGTTGTGGAACCCTTACCAACCATACGAGCTTCCAACTTTGCAATCTTTGTAGGCAGAGAATGATCGAACTGGTTTGAAGAGTTGGACGAGAAATGAATGAGCATGTCATCTATCATTGTTGCTGTTACTGCAAACTGATTGGCAACAAAGAAAAAAAATGTCTCACCTCAAGATAAACCAACAATAATGAGAATTCAACCGATTTAGAGGAAAATGGTGAATAAAACTAGGCCATATGCATTCGTGACTAAAGATGCCAATTTTCCACAGATCCACGTGAAAGAATTGGGGTTTATGAAAAGGGAAAATGGAAGAAACATCGTTCAAGAAATAAGGTGATCAGAGAACTGAGGCACTGATGTGATTGAAAGAAAAAAATTGAAAATTTGGGAAATTTAGAGTATCTTCTGCCTTTTGGGTGTAGAACTCAGAGAATTAAGCGAAATAGAGAATCTAGGATTTTGTTGTTTGGGAAAGTGGTGAAATAATCAAAAGATTAGGAGGGAAGAATGAACACAGGGGAAATGAAAGAAATAATTAATTTTGCTTTTATTATAATTTATAATTTAAAATTATAAAAATCCACGTATAAAGCTTAGACCGTGTCACCTAGAAATAAAAGGATGCTTCAGCATGGACCCAATTGAGCACTTCCAAAATTAGAGGACCCAATTGGAATGAATCCGCAAAAATAGGGACCTCCGAACCTATTAAACCATATTTCCCATAATTACAACACTCCCTCTCATGTTGGTAAATGAATATCAATAATTCCAAATTTATATGTTATTTAAAGTTTTGTAGGAACATGAGTTGTAATCACAAAGTATCTGTATAGATTATCTTTGGTAAAAATTTCTATCAGTTTCAATGTGTTTGGTCTTGTCATGTTGTACTGAATTATGGGCTATGCTTAGGGCAGACTTATGGTCACAATGTAGTTGCACAGGGTTATCCACCTTGACTTTAAGGTCACCTAAAATGATTTTCATCCAGAATCCTTCACACGTTCCTTGAGCAAGAGCTCAAAATTAAGCTTTTGCACTATAAAAAGATACTTATCTTGTTTTTCACTCCTCCATGTTACCAGACTATCTCCAAGAAACACGCAATACCCAGAAGTATATTTTCTGTCAGTAATAGAACCCGCATAGTCAGCATCAATATATGTTTTCATAGTCAATGTGTCTTCCCTTTTGAATAATAGCCCTTTTCTGGACTTGAGTTCAAGTATTGGAGAATTTTGTCAATTGCTTGCATATGTCTCTCTCTTAGGTCGGGCATAAATTGGCTCACTACACTAACTGCATAAGTAATGTTTGGTCTTGTATGTGATAGATAAATAAATTTTCCTACCAATATCTTATATTGGGCCTTCTCTACAGGAGCACTTTCCTCACTTTCAATTCTATGATTTTGTTTTATAGGGACTATTGAGGTTCTACATCCCAACTTTTCTGTTTCTTTGAGGAGATCAAATACATATTTCCTCTGGGAGATGAAAATTTTGTTCTTGGAGTAAGCAACCTTTATCCCAAGAAAATATATGAGTTTTTCTAAGTCTTTCATTATAAATTGGGCTGCCAATTTTTCTTTTGATGTCATATTTTTCTATTTCATCATCTCCTGCAATAATCATATCATCCACATAGATAAGAAATAGAGTGAGTTTACCGATATAAGAGTGCTTCGTGAATAAAGTATCTCCTGGGCTTTATCTGTATCCTAAGGAAACCATTGCTTTTGTAAATCTTTCAAATCATGCTTTAGGAGATTGCTTAAGACTATACAATGCTTTCTTTAGGAGGCATACCTTGTTTCTTTCATTTTTCACTTCAAAACATAGGGCAATCTCCATTTACACTTCCTCTTCTAGATTTATATGAAGAAATGCATTCTTCACATCCAGCTAGTGTATGTCTCATCCAAAATGAGCAGGTAAAGCGAGAACAACTCGAATTATATTCATCTTTGTCGTTGACACAAATGTCTCCTCATATTCAATCTCATAGATTTGGATATAATTTTTTGTCACCCATCTAACTTTATATTTTTTTATTTTCTCATCTGCCTTATGTTTAACTAAATAAAAGTATGCTCTCCATCTCTAAATAAAGATGATGGAACCCCCGCTCACAAAATTAGGAAAAATTAGAAATTACGGAAATAAAACAATTTTCTAACCCTTACCAAAACTTTACTCAAAAACTATCGTAAATATGTTTTAAAAAATAAATAGTATATTTTTAACTGCAATTTCTTAAAAAACTGCATAAAAATTTATGAGGTTACAAAAATCATCAACAATGAACCCCTACAATATTACTATATTTGTGTAGTAATTACTGAGATATATGTGATTAAAAGAAATATTTCAGTTGAGAGATTCCTTTTCATTCTTTTGTTGAAATTTGCGAAAAATAGAAGAAAAATTAATTAAACGTACGTATTCACAATGGTGAAGTCGAATTTCCCATTGAATTGAATAAGCAACATGAATACCTATGGTATTGTGAATTTAGATAGTTTTGAAGTTATTCTACGTTGTAATGTTCCTTATTGAACCAATAGTAAATGATAAATACTCCTTTTAACCTCCATATTATTTCTAACAACACCATCCATGAGCTGAAATTTATTAGGACTAGATTGCACACTATGTATTTGAATGTTGGGATTCAGAATAAAAAATCATGTCTTTAAACACAAATTTTCCTTCCTTTCGTCATTTTACTATACTCAAACTTGAAGAATTTTACAGAAATGTAAATTAGAGCGAATCTTATGGATTTAATTTCAATTACTACCTACTCTAGAAAACAGGATCACATGACTAAGAATTAAATATATATTTAGTGTGTGAACTCTCACCTAAAATTATAATTCGATTTTATCTAAAACATTAATATATTTTAGTTCTCAAATTTTAAAAATAAATAAATTTAATCATTTTAATTTAATTATGTTAAATTTTGTTAATATGTAAAAATATTTCATATTAATATTTATTGTTTAATATATTTTTACTTCAATGACAATTAAAAAATATGTTTAACATTTTAAAACAATTAATATAACTAGATTAAAATATTTATTTATTTTTAAAATATGTATAATTTTTTTTGCATAAAAATTCATATAATAAAAATATATTTAATTCATATTTTAATTTTAAATGTGTTAGGTGATTAAATTGTTGTTATTTTGTATATGACATATGTCAAATTTACTAAAAATATTAACAATAAATATTTATCGTGGGAAAGTTATTAGAAAGATGGTTTTAGACTTAACTAGACCTACAAAACTGGCTTGTAATTCACGTCGAGGTATAGAGATTTCGTGTATGATAGTAGAAATAGATGGTCCAATAGTGACCCGACAATTGATGGAATAGAAACATCCAAGAAATAAGAAATATCGCTAAGATAAGCTATAACCATACCATATTAGAAAGTAAGTTTTAGGCCTAACTCAACCCCTCAAAACCGGCTTGTAAGGTGAGGTTTGCATTTCACTTATATATTATAATTTGACCTTATCTTTCGTGTCGATATGTAATTTCCAACAAAAGTAATACATTTTAGTGTTTAATAAGAAGAAAAATAACACTTTAGTACATATAAATTTTTTTACATTCATTTGATATTATTATTTTTTATTTTTTACGTTTTTTCTTTATTAAAAAATATAAAAATTTAGACTTTTATAATTATTTTATCATTATCTTACATATCAAATGAGTGTAAAAGTGTCATGCTACCGTTTTTTATATAAGAAAAATACTAAAGACAGAATATTAGAGAAATTTAATTGTATATTTTTTTCATCTTACTTTCTTAATGTATATTTACTTAGAGAATCCAATTCTAGATGAGAAACTCTACTCCCACATTTTGTTATCTCTAAATAAAATTGAATGACTAAAATTACTCAAATGACAAAGTTAAGTAACTGAAAGCATAATTTAAAATGATGTTTACAAGAGTTTATGGAAAATTAGAATATATTTACAGGGTTTATTGAATTAATTTCTATTAGTAAATTTTATGACAAGGAGAAAAAAATAACAAGTTAAATAAATACCTGATTAAATTCAGAATTAAGATATTAAAATTACAAAAACTTCAAATTTAATTATGTAAAGAATTTATCATTCCAGCTAAATGTAAGAAAAAAAAATCAATACTAACAATTCTTTGTATTATTTTAATTTAGTAAAAATTGTAAAAATCTCAGTATATATAGTGTCCGCTCCCACTCCTTTATTTCAGAGAGTCAAATCTGCATCTTCAAATCACCACAGTCATGACATCAGCCGTCGACTCTCAATCGGATCCCCAATCCAATTCTCTAAGCCCCACACTGTCACCAAACGCACCCGATTGCGGACCAATTCTCCCCCCAACTCAGTGCCTCCCTTCTCCGCCCCCGAGCGACGCCGTTGAAATGCCTCCGCCGGCGCATGCAGAGAGTCTCCACTACTCTACCAGTCAACAACCCGAGCCCACAGTCGTAGAAGACGCAAATGCAGGATTCAGAAAGCGAAAGCTGCCGGCGGAGAAGGAGGGGAATTCTCTGAGACGCTCGCCGAGATTCTCATCGGGTTCTGGATCAGGGTCGCGTCATCTCGTTAAGGTGTCTCACTGTACTTTTTGCTTTGCATGCTGTCCTTTTCTTTACGGCTTTTACTTTTTTTTGGTAAAATCCGATATTTTAGGTCAGGAGTCGGTAAATATTATTTTAATCCCTTTCACTATATTTTTGGTCATCGAATTAAATATTTTTAGAGAATAAGCTCAATTTCATGATATTTTTAGTTGTGCTCAAATCTACATTTGCACATTATGATTTTATCTGGAAGGTTAGTTGGGTGTAGAAAATATTACTTTTCTTTATTTCAATTATATAAAACATACCAAAAAGGAGTTAGGACAGAATATACTTAAAACTATATGTAATATATATATATATATATATATATATATATATATATATATATATATATATATATATATATGTATGTATGTATGTATGCATGCATGTATGTATTAATGTATGAATGTATGTATTAAATATATGAATGTATGTATTAATATATGAATGTGTGTATATACATATATGTATATGTATATATAGACACAAGATTGGAGCAAATAATTTTTTTTCGTATAAATATACTCTTTTTACTCAGAAAGAAAATATTATCATATCAAAACCATAGAAACTATTTAATATATGCGGTTTTAAGTAACTGAAAATTAAAAGCTAGTAGCTGAAAGTTAAATAATTAGACTGTAGGAGATTAAAAATATAATTTTTTAACAATAGTTATTTGGTTGTAAGTAACTGAAAATTAAAAGCTAGTAGATGAAAGTTAAATAATTAGACTGTAGGAGATTAAAAATATAATTTTTTAACGACAGTTATTTAATTCACGTGATTAATAACTGTTAGAAGAGATCAATATGTAACAAAAAAGAAAACAGGGAATAATTGATCTTTTTTTTTTGGTTGCCTGGTAATCATAAATACTGCTTGCGAAATTTATATATATTGGATGTTCATGCATGTACAATCTAATAGTTGACATTTATTTATATTTCAATTAATATTTACATCAGAATACAACATGGTGATCAAATTCCAACCATGATTTTTACTTTGTGTGAAAAGTTGTGCTATCATTTTGCAACCCAACTGTTATGTTGAATAAGTATAGCAAGGTTTATCCATGGGATGTAGAGCAATGCACCAATTACCTCAGGATTTTTTATATCTATTTTTGGACTACGACATAATATTAATTATTTTCAAACTGTACTTGATTCTCTAAGCTTTGTTTCTTTCATTTCCATGCCCTCAACCATAATTGTTTCTACTGTTATTCAGTCTCATTTTTTGTCCACGTATCTTTTTCTTTTCTAGTATAATATTGGCAACACTTGAAACAATCTGCAGTAGTGGTGATGTGTATCTTTGACTTTATTTGAATTTCATGGCTTAAAATCCTGTCTGTTGATTCTTGAGTTGTGCAGCGGCATGGGTCTAGGGGTCCGGAATTACCGCTGAAGTGAGTGAACATGGAAGTTGATATATCTTCGCTTTCCTGCATTGCTTCAATTTTCATTATTTCAATTCAAGGCCACATAACGCCTTTTCGTTTTACAGTGTCCAAAATGTTTATGGAAAGTTCAATGGTGGGGAGCACTTGAGGCGATGCCCAGGATTAAATCCATCAGAAAAGCTTGATGTGAAACTGGACGGTACATTGGAGCTTAGGAGATCCCCACGATTTTCCTCTTCAAAAGGGAATGAAAACATGGAAATTAATGTTTTACAAAGAAAGAGAACATCAAAAGCAGTTCACCAAACGAAAAATAATATAAAAGCGGTTTCTACTTCCGTTGAATTGTCTAGTTCAACAGTTGAGCAGCATTCTGAAGTTAAAATTATGTCTAGAAGCTTGACCTATGGAATTGACGATACCAAATCCTTAAATTGGTCATCAGAGGCAATCTCATCCCCATATCAAAATGGCAGAACAATTTCTAATTCCTTTCCCTTGTCTCAGTTAGATGATGATCCACCAAGAAAGAAATATAGAACATCAAATTCTTCAACTAAGGAAGGTATGGATTCAGAAAGCATTGCTGCCTTCATTGGTGATCCAATACCTGAGGATGAAGCTCAGAAAAGATGGGGATGGCGATATGAATTAAAGGTTGTTGGCCTGATTTTTTTTGGCATAAATGCTATCAAGAACTTCTGTATGTATGTTGTGCTCTGATAAGGGAGAAAATATTAAACATTTTTGTGTCATTTATAATGATGGTCTCGTTTGCATTATATTTACTTTTGAAGAAACGGAACAGGTTTTGTTTGTTTCCATCTAATCCAAATAGATTGTATTCCTCTATATTGTTTATCTGATTTTTCTGCTGAAGCTTGCAGGACAAAAAATGTAAAGACCAACAGCTAAAGATAAAGTAAGTATTAATCAATTCATAATCTTATATAGTCTATTGCATGCTTGTTCTCAGTTGATGCGATTTACAATTTCTTATCCATATATTTTGATTCTGTTGGTTTCATAGTGAGGGTGAAGAAGACGAGATTATTGCAAATGTCAAATGCCATTATGCACAAGCTGAAGTTGGGAATTGCGTTTTTAGTCTTGGTGATTGTGCTTTTATAGAAGTAAGTCGAGTTTAGAAAAAACATATTTTTCTTCTGTTCACCTTTCCCCTATCCAGAAGTTTGGAAACCTTGTTATCAATACTCCTATTGCCTTTTCATATTTTCCACTACATTCCATGTTCACCGTTTCACTGACAATTTAATCAAGGTTATATATGTGGCCTAATTCTTGTCCTTTATTTCTTCCGCAATTTTTCTTTATGAATCTTATCCACATTAGTATTCCTAATGTATTTACTACTTTTCTTTTTTTTAGTCTTTTCTTGGAGATAATATTTCTCAATCCTGAAATTTAATTTCTTAGATTTAATCACAAGTATTTAAATTAGTAATTCAAGCGGAAACAAAAGGGCTAGCTAAGCCGCTTAGGTTTAGCTGGGAGATAATTCTTGTTGAAAGCTTTGGTATCAATACATCTATATCTATAAATTTCCATATTTTATTTTTGTTCTTGTCTAGGTTCTCAGTTCTCTCTATTTATGAATTTCATAGAGGAAAATGTATAAATGCGTGTTTAAGTTTTTTAAACATGCAGTTATATATTCTAGGAATAGGAGTGTAGAATGGAAGCGTACACACATATATACTTGTACACTCCTTCATGGAATAACAGTGGGTAACACTTTTTAGCATATCGTTTGTCAGGAACCCTAATAGAGTAATAGATTAGAAAAACTAATAGAAAGACTTGTACTATTGATGATTAGGAAAATTTGGAAAGAGAAAGTTCTCACTGTCACAGGAATGTTCCTTCTGAGAGCGAATGCTCACTGTCCATAATAAACTAAGATTATTCTCTACCTTTATAGACTACTCATTCCCTATGTACCCAATTTCCCCTTATACTATTGACATTTTTGTTTTACCCCTTGCCACATCATCATTCCCATTCTGTTCCTATTTCTCTTCACGTAAGATATTTGCCACGAAAAATTCTCCTCCTCTCTGTAAAGTATTAAATGGAAGATTTAAAATTTGCTATTGAGATCATCACCATCAGTTACTACTGTTATATGTTCAAATTCATCAACATTTCTAATGTCCATTGTAGAGTATGTGAGCAACATAATAGGTGCCTGTTAGTGACATCGATGAACTTTATAATCTCATGTCAACATAATGAGAGCAATTTATGCTCACACCTTGTGTAATCTTTCAGGGTGAAGGAGAGGAGAAACACGTTGGCAGGATTATTGAATTTTTCCAAACAACTGAGGGACAAAACTATTTCCGAGTCCAATGGTTCTACCGAATTCAAGATACAGTGAGTACTGACTATGTCATATTTATCTAATAATGTCAGGATATGTCATTGTAACTTCCAATGATTTTCAGGTTGTTCAAGATGAAGGTGGTTTCCATGACAAGAGGCGTGTATTTTATTCATCAATAATGAATGATAACTTGATAGATTGCATAATAGGAAAAGCTAATGTAACACAAATAACACCCAGGGTATGTCAAATCTTGGTCAGACTTCTTCTTAATCGGTTTCTACATCTGTCTGTGTGTATATGTATATAACACACTTATGTGTTTTTCTAACCAATACTAACCAATACTTATGGGTTTGATTTGCAGGTTGGTCTGAAGTTGGCTTCAATTTCACCATCTGACTTGTATTATGACATGGAGTATTGCGTGGATTACTCTACATTCCGCAACATACCAACAGGTGTGTCATTAAGGAGCACTAGATGCTATCGGTTATCAGAGTTTTTCTGGGGAAGGGGAACCCTATTTATCTTTTGGCCGTAGGGTGACAACTTCTGTATGCAGACATCTATTTTCACACTTTCATCCATAAACTATCATTTACTAGAATTACAAACAGAAGATAAGAAAAATAAGATCTTAATGGATAAAAACATAAGTTTTACCTTCATATTAATAGGCACAAAATTAATTTTACTAGTCAATGGGCATAAAATTAATATTACTAGATAAAAAATTATACCATTCTCTCTTTAAATCCCAGGAGATAATTTCTTCTATACTATAAATTATTTTGAGATATAATATTGATATTATGAGATCTTTCAATTCAAACACTTGCCTTTAATGTAACTAAAGCTTCCTATATATATACAAAAGCCCTTTTAAAATTTAATGTCGGTTCAGCCAAGTGTCTATAAGGTGATTGATAGTTCTGCATTGGTGTGTATTACTTTAGTGAATTGGGTATTACACATTTTTAAAACGTGTCCACAACAGAGGCTGGACAGTGGATGAATTAGGCCTGCAATGAAGTCTAGAGATATCAATTAATGTTGACAGTGTTAACATGTAGAGATATTTCTACACCCTATGTCATATTAATACTTTGCTTCTAAGTTTCATTTGTTCTGGTGTAATCAACGTTAACATTAACTGCTATCTTGAGTCTTCAAATATATGTTCTGTTGTTTTCCGATATTAAGAGTTTATATATTTGTCTTTGATCAGCCGTTAAGACTAATGAGTTATCATCACCTCTTTGTGAGAGTCTCTCAACAGACGCCTCTGCTGTGACAGAGAGTCTACCCTCTTCTGAGCTGTGCAAGAACGAATTATCATTACTAGATCTCTATTCTGGGTGTGGTGGCATGTCAACTGGATTGTGCTTAGGTGCCAAAACTGCATCAGTTAACCTTGTCACGGTATTATAAATGAAATGTTTCTCTGTGATGAGATTCTTCCTATTTATGGATTTTATCAAATATCATCCATGATAAACTTATCTTGCTTTGGTTGCTGCTTTGCTCAGAGATGGGCTGTTGATAGTGATATGTCAGCCAGTGAAAGCTTGAAACTAAACCATCCGGACACACATGTGAGTGCTGACAATCTTCAGCTACCACAAAGATATTTAATAGTAACGGTTCATAGTTATATTCCTTCATTGTATAGGTGCGAAATGAATCTGCTGAGGACTTTCTGGAATTATTAAAGGAGTGGGAAAAACTATGCAAACGGTATAATGCCACTGTTGCAGAAAGAAAACTTCCATGTCGATCCAATTATTCAGAAACAAAGAAACAAGAAGTTCATGATGTTTCTGATGATGAATTTGAAGTTTCTAAGTTAGTTGATATTTGCTTTGGTGATCCTAAAGAAACTGGTAATCGTGGTCTATATTTCAAGGTAATAAATCCAATGTCAACTTTCCGATATTCAGTTTTTGTCTCATTAAACCTTATTTTTCATGAAATCATGTTTATATATATTGTTTTACTTGCTTTTAGATAGTGATTGTCATGTGACCCTTATTTTTCATTATACTTGCAATTTTGTCAAATTCAAATGTTATGAGCTAATTACATAATTCTCTAGTTGAAAGAGATGATTATTGTGGATTTTAGAAGGGCACGCAAGCTTGTGGAGACTATTTACTGTACATTGAAAAAATTTCTTCATTGTCCGTGGATTGTGTGTTTAAATGAGCTTAGCCAAGCTTTTTCTAAATTATATAGTAAGCACTCAGACACATAGCCTCTACATGGAGTTTTACGCCAATGAACCCCCACTAGAATTCCATATTTATGATGTGGGACTCAAGTATCCTAACTTGTAAATGGATCCTAACATAGTTCAAGCTTGAAACTTCTAAGTGTTAAGCCGTATATGATTACAAGATCTTTTGCATAAGTGTTAAACCAACTTCTAAGTGTTAACTTGAATGCATATGTATGTATACATTTTATAAACCTAATGTATATGGAATGAATTCTTAATATTAGTGAAAGTTGTATAAATATTAGTGAAAATTATAGCATGGGTTTTCATTTACGAGAGTTTTTCTGTTAACAGAAGTCAAATAGAATCTATAAAACCAGTTTTTTTACAAATCTTTTTGCTTTTGTGGATTTGGAGACCTCTAGCTGTCATGAGAGACAAGGAAGGCTTCATTTGTGGATTTTTCTCTTTAAAGATTTTTAAATTTTAGTACTACCAACTTTATGAGATGACAGGGAAAAATTGTTCCTTTACTATGTTATCTTTTACCTTATTTTACCCTATGAATCTCTAATAGCATATTTGGGTAAAACTGTTCTGGAGGGGTAAACCGTTTTGAGTTAAAAGTAATTTGGGAGGATTCCTCCGATTATTCAAACATAGGCTAAAAATGTTTTGGCTCATAAATTGATGATGTTTGCTTTCTCGTGGTTGTTTCATAGGTGCATTGGAAGGGTTGCAGTACAAGTGAAGACACTTGGGAACCAATTAAAAGCTTAAGGTATGTATTTCTCTATTCTTTTCAATGTGGTTGATGATATTAAACAATCTGGGAGCATTGGTACTTACTTATTTATACTTGTAGTAAGTGTAAGGAAAGCATACAGGATTTTGTGAGAAAAGGGATGAAATCAAAAATCTTGCCTCTTCCGGTAAGTTGTACTATTTATACTGTAGATAGGGTAAAATCTCGATGGATTATGCATTTTAAATCGAGTTGTTGCTTAAAATTATTTCAGGGAGAAGTTGATGTTATTTGTGGGGGTCCTCCTTGTCAAGGAATTAGTGGATATAATCGCTATAGAAACTCTGAGTCACCATTGGATGATGAAAGGAATCGTCAGATTGTGATTTTCATGGACATGGTGAAATTTTTGAAGCCTAGGCATGTTTTAATGGAGAATGTGGTTGACATATTGAGATTTGACAAGGGCTCACTTGGAAGATATGCATTAAGTCGTTTGGTGCATATGAAATACCAAGCAAGACTGGGAATCATTGCTGCTGGGTGTTATGGTCTTCCACAATTTCGGTTGCGTGTTTTCTTGTGGGGTTCTCATCCCAGTGAGGTCAGTTTTAAAGTTTGGTGATAGAAAAAGTTGACAAATGTACAACTGAATACAACATCTCTCCCTCTATCTTAATGTCTATTTCAAAGAACATGTTTATGTTAATCCACCAAGTTTACCTAAAAGCGTGTCTCTCTCCATCAATGTCTTCAACAACTTGCAATAATTATTGTCATATATATATATATATATATATATATATAATGTAACATTCATTATTAAACCATAATGACAATGTTTTGTAAGAATCTAACAATTCATAAAGATCTAATTCCATTATAATCTTTCCATTTTGGGTTGTTTTGGTCTTCCTCTATCTATTATTGGGCTTAATAACCTGAATGTAAGCATTGTAAATTCCTTTCTCTAGCACATTCCACATTATTTGTTGGAAATCGTGGTTATCACTAGCTTGCCTGCGCTGTAGTCTCCTTGAATGTTTTCTTAAATACAGCCTCAAAGGTTGTGGTTTGGTCCTTTATCAACTAGAGATATGACTTAATTAAAACTTAGAAAGCTTATGCAGATCTCACCTTATAAGTTAGATTTATTAGGATGAGTTAAACTTAAACCCACAATCCAAAAGGGCATCTAAGTCTAACATTCAACATGCAGTTGAATGTTATAAAGTCATTTCATTGTTGTTATCCCTAGCATGCTTTAGTTGCGACTTCTTTGGGAGTTTCCTTAACCATAACTTTTAGGGTGTTGATCTAGTCACGCATTGACTATAGAGATGTTGACTTAAATAGAGTTTATAAAGTTTGGACAATCTTCATCTTATATACTGGTTTTGTTCGATTGAGTTATTTATAATGATATCAAAACTTGCCCTATATCCATTATTGGACCACCTATTATCCACGCATACAACCCCATAATGTTCAGCGTGATGGAGTGTATTGGGAAAACCCAAGTCTCATCAACTAGATATATAGCTAAAATAAAGTTGTAAGTTGGATAAACTTAATCTCATTAGTCGGTATTCTAGGGTTGAGTTAAATCCTAGGATCAAATTTAAATCTTCCCAATCTATCACATGTGTTGTCGAGGTCAATGAAAAACATAATAAGATCTTTGTTTGTTTCCTCCAATACCTTTGCATAAAACTCAAAATTTACATTTCCCTCCTTGGTTGACCTGCCTAGTGTAAAATCATATTGGTTATCTAAAAGTTAGGTGAGTCTTTTCTTAATCCTTAATGGAGATGAACTGACGCTAGCTCAAGGAATGAGGATTGCCCATGTTATACAATGGCTAAAGTATTCTAATCATACCTTTTCCCCGTGGACAAGATATGGAGTGTGAGTTTGTCAAACTAGGATTGTTGCCCAACAACAAACTATATGGACTTTGATATGATAATCGAAACACATTGGGGTTAATTAGCTTCTAAAAGCTTATCCAAAGGAGGAGGATTGCTCATGTGGTGGGAGTATTCTGGCCTTATTTTTTAGCTAATGAATTACTTGATTATTTTAATTTTTAGATCCTAGAATAAACCTATGAGAAAATGCCCAAGATAAAATATTCCTAAATATCTAACAACATTCAAGACATGCATTAGTGCACACTTATGGGTAGCAACCTCTCAGTTTTATTTTATTTTTGATCAGCAGCAACCTCTCCATTAAACATCCATACTATTTACCTTTTCATACAGATTCAACAATGTTATATGTTGGTTGTCTATTACCTAGCACAAACTCTACACTTTAATATAGGCTCAGGACTGGCTATGCAACAATGTACATTAGTCAGAGCTCTCACATAACTGCAAGAGAAATATCTATTGTTTGCTTACTATATTTTTTTTATATAGAAACATCTTGTATACATAACTATTGTATGGGAATAGAGAAATCTGTGAAGACGAACTCAACTTAAATAGAAATATTTGAAATGCATAACTACATATAGAAAAAAAGATCATGAAGATGAACTCAACTATGGTGCAACATAATTATTCATTAGGGAGTAGGAGTGCAGAAAAAATAATACTACCCAAAGAGTATGCTATCTCAGAGTGACTGGATTGCAAATAAAGACATGTAGCAATAAACCAACCATGTGATTAAACTGAAGCCCAAACATGAAATTTGGATGGGTTCTCCTTTGAATTTGGACATAGAACTAAACACAACTACATAAAACTACATTCTAAGGAGAGGATTGCCTAAGCTTATAAGTTCATCATATTTCTAGTTGAATTGAGACTAAACCACTTCCATTGAAGCTACAATTAAGGTAATTCCCAACGAGTGTGTGACTGTAACAGGTTAGGGATGTCTACAACAAAAGCAACTTAACATTTCCACTCGTTCTTCATCCTGAAAAATTGACTTGTTATATGAGGACTGCTTTAACTTTAAATCTTTTCTTTAAGCCGTATCTTTGATTGATGTGAGACAAAATCACTCTCTTCAAGCTACATTTAAGGCATTTCACAAAGAGGCCACCACTAAAGCCAGTTAGGAATGAATTCAATTAAGGAAACTTTTCAATAACAAAATTAATATTTTCTGTAAGATATAATATGATCCCTTAAATTCATCATCAAATCCTGAATGACGACTAATGTGATCTAGTAAGTCATGTGGTTTATGATGGAGACATAACTTTGTGCTCTAGAATTATTAATAAAGTATCGAATGTATATGAATTACTTGCAAGCTTTCTTTATTAATTTTCAACAATTAAGATTGGTTTACCCGTTGCTTGTTTTTCCCCTTATAACATTGTTCTGTCTCTTATCCTCCCTCTGCCTCTTTGTTTAGTCTCTTGTTTGAGCGCCTACTTGAGCATGGCCACCCTTCTTTTTCTGTTCACGTTTATGCTTCTCTCACTAGCCTTCTCCAGTTGTGACTGCCATGGCGCATCCGCAACATCAGCCTCACATTTGTGCTCTCTCTCTTCCTTTCCACCCCTTCTTTACACCTTATCAATCTGCTGCATGATCTGTAGCTGCATCTTTGTCTTAATGACATTTGAACATTCAATCCATGCCTGAAAAATAAAAAATGCACACATTTATAAATAGAACCACCTTTTCTTTCTCCTTGGAAACAAAGAAAGGGGGACTTTTACATTTCGATGATACCACTGGCATTGGTTTTTATGAGGGATTCATTGAAGTCGTTGATGTGGAGTAGTTCAAGTTTGGTGAAGAGTTGAATGTGGCGTTGTTTCTAAAGGTGGGATTGGTGAATCATTCTTAGAGGATGGAAATGGTAGTGTAACTGGTAAATCATTGGTTATGGAGAAAAGTGGAAAAGACAAAAATAAAGAACGATGGTAATGCCGTAGGAAATTAACAATGGAAACGATGTAGAGCGTAGATAGGGAAGAAAGGAAGGTGCAGAAAGATCGGAGGAGGGATGGAAGGATGAAACTATAATTTCCAAATAAAATGAATCGGTAGTCATCTTGTGTAACTAACCAGTTAAATAATTGGTCCACTTATAGACCACACCACTAGGTGCTCGAAAAACTATTCAAATTTTGTACGAAAAGTATAGTTCTCATGTTTAAGAGGTTTGAAGGAATTTTATAGCTTACAACAAAATGGAGAAAATGTCATTATTTTATGATTTGTTAATTGTTAATCTTTTGCAGGTTTTACCCCAATTTCCACTGCCAACGCATGATGTCATCGTTAGATACTGGCCTCCGCCAGAGTTTGAGGTATTGATCCTCATGCGTAATTGTATAATTCTATATTGTCTTGTATATTTTTAACTAGTTTTGGATTTACATGCAGCGCAATGTTGTTGCTTATGATGAAAATCAACCTCGTGAATTAGAGAAAGCTACCGTTATCCAAGATGCCATCTCTGATCTTCC
This sequence comes from Vigna radiata var. radiata, assembly GCF_000741045.1. Taxonomy (NCBI): domain Eukaryota; kingdom Viridiplantae; phylum Streptophyta; class Magnoliopsida; order Fabales; family Fabaceae; genus Vigna; species Vigna radiata. The sequence continues at coordinate 3,765,703 of NC_028357.1, read as the reverse complement.
AGCTGTACTGTTCTTCATTTATTTGCTTCTCTTTTTGTTTTTGTTTCTTAACTGTAAAAATGAAGAGTACCCTTCATTTATTTTAAGTGTTTGGTGATATTAACTCACTAAGATTGCAACCCTTTTCTCACTTTAACACTTTAGATTAGCATTTCTTTATGTTTACTAGTGTTCCGCATGACTAAAATAGTTCAATGTAGGTCATGAACACGGAAACTCGTGAACAAATGCCATATCAGAGTCCTCCAGAAACGGAATTTCAAAGATATATACGGTCAACTAAATATGGTAATAGCGCTTTCCTTTAACCGCTACGTTTCTTTTTTTATTTTTACTCTTTATTCATCTGTAATATTAAAATATAAAAAAAATAGTTTGAATTTTATTTCTTACAGATTCAAGTTATTAAGTTAGTTGATTTGAGTTCATCACAAGCACTAGATTACTATCATTTATTTGTTGTCATTGTATATTTTTTTCCTTTTGAATTCTTCTCTTATGTATTTTGGCAATAGATCTTTGGACCAAACGTCAGCTTTTCTTTTGTTTCCTTCTTGTTCATTAAGTAGATATGACTGGGTCAAAATCAAATGAAACAACAAAGAAAATGCCCTTGCTGTATGATCACCGTCCCCACACTTTGTCTGAAGATAGCTACCAACGTGTTTGCCAAATTCCAAAACGCAAGGTTGTTGTCTAGATTAAGTTCATGTGTTATACCTTTGATCCATTCTTTGTTCACCCTTACATTTAATACGACTGTAGGGTGCAAATTTCCGTGATCTGCCTGGTGTTGTTGTAGGAGCTGACAATGTGGTAAGACGACATCCCACAGATAATCCGATGCTGCCATCTGGAAAGCCATTGGTGAGTCTTTATGTTTGTCACTGGAAAGAGGTTTATATCCATTTTCATTTATTTTATATGCATGTATCTGTTGCTCTGTGATCATTGATTGAACTTCGAGAGCAACTCATTTTTAAGGGAATTTTGTAAAAAGTAACAATAATAATAAGAACGTGAGATATTCAAGATTGATTCTTATGTAAACGATCAGGCAAATCTCTATTGTGGTTCTTGTGAAAAGGACCAGAGAGAGTGCATAACTGTATTTGAACTTCAATATTCGCCATACCCGTTTTAAATTTAAGGCTTTTGTAAGGAAGTTTGAGAGAATGTATGAAGAGATTTATAGCGCATCCAAGATTTCGTGATATCATGCCAATCTGTGTGAACATTTGTTAAGAAAAAGAATGTTGTTGGATGGTTCTGGTTTCTTCAAGAAGTTGAAGTTAAACGGGGTTTTGAATGGCACTTTATCTGTTTAGCTTTCTTAATTCATACCTAGAATAGCGTGATGTCAAATTAATCTTACCTGGCTATTCTGTGTGGTCTCAGATCCCAGATTTTTGCTTCACTTTTGAGGGAGGGAAGTCTAAGAGGTGATTTTTCCAATAAAGTAGCAATCTTGCTTTGCAACATTTGAATGACTTCTAATCTGTATTTTCACATATATGCAGGCCATATGCACGGTTATGGTGGGATGAGAATCTTCCAACTGCACTAACCTTCCCAAGTTGTCATAACCAGGTCTTACACCGGTCTCTGATTTGCTAAAGAAATCACGCAAATCGATTTCTTATATATCTGAAATCCTGTAGGTTGTACTACACCCGGAGCAGGATCGAGTGCTCACTATACGAGAATATGCCAGACTGCAAGGATTTCCTGATTATTATAAATTCCATGGGAGTGTGAAAAGGAGGTACAAAACCATTGTTCAGTGAAAAATTAAAATAAATTTAAATGTTATAATGCCTAAAAATATACAAAAGGTTTCATTTTAATCCCTCTAAAAATTGGATTTTGGTTTGCATCCCTGATTTTTTTTTTTTTAAAGTGAGGATTATCATAGGTTTTCACATGAAAAGGAGTTTATGATATTAGTGGTGTTTTTAAAAAGCATTTAGCATATTTAGAAATGTACAGAAGGATGCATTTTAGAATGGGATACTTTGGTATGTCTGTAGTTTCACTTAATTGTCTGTATTATGTTCTTATGATACACTAATTTGTAGGTACCGTCAAATTGGAAATGCAGTTGCCGTCTCTGTTTCACGGGCTTTAGGTTACACCTTAGGACTTGCTTGTAGAAAGCTCAGTGGAAATGAGCCACTTGTAGCCCTCCCTCCTAAGTTTTCTCACTCTCACTATCTTCAGTTATCTAACAATCAGCCATGCAACACTGACAACACTGACTAGCATTCATCCTATTATTTTCCATTCATTTCATCATAGCCAGTGTTTTTAGTTGAAGTTGTCGCTGAGGAACTCTCCTTCGAATACCCTGTAAACACTCAACTACTCCACTTAACTTGAATTCACAAGAAATTATGTTCAACATTTAATTTCAGAGATCATCTTGAAAACTTCTCTCATTCGTTGGAGCATGTTTGGTTCAAAGTTTCACAAGTATTTTAACACAAACTATTCAAGTACTTGATATCTTTAGTTTAGACAAGGTGGTGTGAGATTTAACATCATTATCATTTTTCTGTCTAATGGGGTGAGTCGGTGGCTATGATAATTTATTGTTCTTTTTCGTGAACTCTTAATTGCCTTTTTTGTATGGATGTGTTGGTAAGGGAAGGTACACTACAGAGCGTGTTTATAGGTATATGTACCCCTGTTTGTTATAAAAGGAAAACATGAAAAAAGAGTGGTAACAAATTTAATGAAATACAAATTATGGAAAATAATAGTGTTTATGCTTAAATATAAATTTTTTTTCAACTCACTGCATTTCAAGATATTGATTGTCATTAATATTTACGACACAATTAATTATATCATAAATATTTTATTATATATGTATATCCATGTTAAAGATATAATGGATTACATAATCAATATTTATATTTCTTATTATAATAAAATAATAAGATTAAAATAATGATAAATAAAAATATTTGACTTTTCATTCATTCCTACTCTTTTTTTTCTTAGTGGAAATCATTTTTTTCTTTTTCTTTTTCATTTTCTCACTTTTCATCATTCAGTTAAAGGATATATAAGTGTATTTTTCTTGTTAAAAGTAAGTGTTTGAAACTAGTTTTTAAACATGAACTTCTTAATCAACATTATAATGAGAAAAGAATATTCCTGATAGTCTAAAAGAGTTATAAGTTTACTAACATTGTCACTTCGTAAGTGGAAAACCAATCTAGATTGAGAGTGTAGAATATTCCTGATAGTCTAAAATATTCACAAATTTATCAGGTTTATCTTTGGTCATACAATTCTTTAGGTTGAACTTTTAACTTCCTTCTCTGTTATATATACCTTTCTTTCACACACTCACGAGGAATCACAAAGATGTTAATAAACCTAAATAATCACAAGTGTTAATAGCTTAACAATTTCCCTTGGTTAGAGTAATATATCAAAGATATTTTTTCGTTACTTGTTATTTATTTTCTAAATGTCAAGCTCGTTTTACTTTAAAATGGAAATTAAATAATGAAAAAAATTATGCATTTTTATCTTGTCGAAAAATGTCCTACATTTTAACAATATGACTAACTAACTAACTATATTATATATATATATATATATGTATATATATATATATATATATATATATATATATATATTAAATATTAAATTATTAAATGATAGACATTTTAAACTCAAGTATTTAAAAAAATATGAATGTTTGAAATCTAAAAATTGAAGAAGTTTTCTTGAACAATAAGTATATTTTTGTAGGGGAAAAGTTTCTCGTAAAATACTCTTCACCATCTATTCAAAATAAAATTTGAGGAATTTTCTTGTAAGATGTAAAATGAAAACATATAAAATATTGGTAATTAAATTTCTTGTTTAATTGTTGATGAAACATCAAATGGATTTAAAAGAGAGCAAATAAGTCTTCTTATTACATTTGTTGATAAAAATTAATATGGTAACAAGCTTGTTTGACTTCATCCACATGCAAGATACTCTATGGTTTATTCTAAGCCTTTAGTGGAAAAAGAAAAAGAAAAAAAAAAAGAGAATTATGATAAAAAGTAATTTTATTTGAATTTAGTGAAAGAATTTATGTATATAGAATAGATTAATAAGTTGACATTTATTTGAGAAGCAGAATTACGAAGACCCAAACCCTGGTTAGGGTTTAAGCACATCACGGCAAAAATGGCGGCAAGGTACGTCATGCTCAGAACCTCCGCAAGAACCCTTTTCCAACAGCATCAGTCTCCTCTTCAACATTCTCTCTCTGCATTTCCGTTAATCAGAACCCTCCATTCCCTCGTTGCCCGGCACTTTAACACTACTATATTTCCTAACCCTTATTCTGGAACCTTCCGAGGCATGGTCTCCGCCCCAAACCCTAATCTGCCTGAAGCTCCTTCGCTCGCCCTCGATGATCGCGTACCCGCTACCGTCATAACCGGTTTTCTTGGCTCTGGAAAGGTGTCGCTTTCCCCTCATATTATATTCCTCTGTAGAACAAAGATAACTGTTTGCAAAGAGAAAACCATAAAAGTAACAAAAATAGCTTTAGAGGACTTCATTTAATCACCACATATAATGCACTGCAATGTGTTCTGTTCTCTGTTTTTTATTTTTTTTATTTCATTTTGAGTTTTAACCAAATGAACAGTTAATAACTGAGTTTTGGGCAATGCAGACTACTCTCCTTAACCATATTCTCACATCTCAACATGGTAAACGGATAGCGGTAATTGAAAATGAGGTATTGAATTCTACCTTACCTATCTTTGTACCAACTTCTGTGAAATTTTATGATGGCCTCGTCAAGTTTAATTGAAAATACTTTATTTCTGTAATTCCACTTATTTTAAATTAGGAGTAGTCTTTTTGGTCACTGTGATAATGACTAGAGATTTTCTTGGACCATATATAAGTCATGGCATCGCCTGGGCAGCTTTTTTGTAATGATAATGACTAGAGCTAAATTAGTCACTAGCAGTTGGCTTGTTGAAAAGATTATTTGGCGTCTTATTTGTTTGGAGTTGGAGCTATTGTGAAGTAAGCGAAGAATATTAGTGCTTGGAGTGTTTTAGAGGATTTTCCCTTGTAATGTTTTGGGCTTACTATTATTTATGAATTTGACTCGTTGGCGTAAATGCAGTTTGGTGAGGTTGATATTGATGGGTCACTGGTTGCTAGTCATTCTTCTGCGAGTGAAGAGATTATCATGGTTAACAATGGTTGCCTCTGCTGCACTGTACGAGGAGATCTTGTCAAAATGCTGTTGGAATTGGTTAGGAAAAAACGAGACAAGTTTGATCATATAGTTATTGAAACAACAGGTTTGTAAATTGCTCTGCTCATGTAATTAAATTAAAGGAATTTACTCAGTGGAATTGAGGTGTTGGAGTTTGGACTTTGCTTGCAAGTTGAAACTAAAATGTCCAAATTGTCAAGTAGCATTCCCCTTGTGGCAGTATGAAGTTCCGTTGTTTTGGGATTTTTGGATCTTATGTGAAGAGAAAGTGAAAATATATTTGTATTTTAGTGAAAGGGATATTATAAAGAACAGTTTGTAGAACCCCAATGAGTTCTTCTCTTATCTTAATGCTTCAATTTTGGGGAACCATAATGAGTTCTCATTATTTCCTTATCTTAATGTAGCAATTTTACTTGTGGTCATCTGGAACATTGACTTCTTTTATGGATTTTCCTTCATATTTCTCAAAATTTGTTTGGAAACTCAAGGGTGTGGTGATAAAATGTATGTTCTGTTGTTAGCTTATCCGTTTGGTCTATGAAAAAGTTCAATAGAAAGTTTTTAGTGCTTAAAGATTAAACTTTTTTTCAGGTCTTGCGAAGCCTGCTCCTGTTATTGAAACATTTTGCAGTGATGAATTGGTCTCACAGCATGTGAAACTTGATGGAGTTGTGACTTTGGTTGACTGCAAGCATGCCATGAAACATTTAAATGAAGTGAAACCAAGATTTGTGGTTAACGAGGCAGTAGAACAAGTTGCATATGCTGATCGTATTATTTTGAATAAGGTAAGCTTCTGCCTTTAAGATTCCATGCTAGTATTTTCTTTTTGTTCTTTTTCTACTTCCTTTTGTTCCAATATTGACTTCTAAGATATTTGTTGCCATGTTTCTAGATTCTGATTATTTTTAATTGCTCTTGCAGATAGATTTGGTTACTGAGTCCGAGTTAAATTTATTGACTAAGAAAATTAAGGTGGGTTGTGTTACATGTGGATCCTCTACACATTTTATTCCTTAATTGAACTAGGATGGTAACAGAATTCTATTTAGCAAGTAAAAAAGGTGATGTGTATTTGCGTTAAACTAGGATCATGAAATGAATTTATGTACTTGACTCATACAAATTTCATACAGAGCACAACTTGCCCTTGGTGATGCCATATTTTATGATTATATTTCTGTTTTTAATTGGCGTATGATGGGGATTGGTAGTTAGATTCGATTAAATATAAAATGTGTTTGTGTTGATTGACATTTGATACTAGTTCTTCCGTTGTGTTGATTTTCCAATATGGATGGAGTGGTTCTGTCATTTTGTATTAAACTGAATTCTTGTTCTAGGGGAAACTGTCATATGTGATACCTTTTACCATATATATGCTATTATTATGTTATAAATATGACTGTTTGTTTGAGAAAGACATTAGGAGAGAAATTCAATTATTTTTCATAAAAAGGATCAGATTGACGTCTGTTGATTTTCTTTTAATATTTTTTTGATAGATCAAATTGTTTTGGATAAATGAATCAGATTGTTGTTCTTTGATATTGGTTCATATGTTTTTGCATCAGCTTCTGTTACATTGTGTATACATGGCTCCCCAAGCAATAGTGCTTACGGAAGTAGTTCATTTTTGTGAATTGTTGCTAGCACATCAATGGGATGGCACAAATTACGCAAGCTAAATTTGGATCTGTTGACATAGACTTTGTTCTTGGTGTGGGAGGATATGATCTTGAGAGGTAATAGGTGTTCAACTTATTGTATCTTCTAACATATGGCTGCCTTTGTTTTATATTTTAAGTCCCACTATAGTACTTGATGCATCCCTTCTTGCCATGCTCTCCTTTTCATTCCTAATTAATATGGTTCTGAGTCTGATAAATCACGATGCATGTTTATATATGTGGTGTATTTTCTATGAAATTATCTATTTTTCAATCAAATGTATTGTCGCTGCAGAATTGAATCTGAGGTACCTGGAGAATGTCCATCTGCTTCAAGCCATCGGGATGATAATGGACATGGTAATTTTTGTAAACTCTTTTCCCACTTTTTTCTTTATGTTTTCAACTGTGTTGTTAGTGCAAGCTGTAAAAAAGGTCAGTAATATCTAAATGGAAAACAGAGGGTGTTGCTGGACCATGTTGAATTTATTGAAAACCATTTACCAAGGTGAAAACACTACAATTGCACTTTTGCCGGATCCTTCTCTTTCCGAAATACTAATATAGAATTACTGAATAGTGAAGTGGATGTTTTCCAATTAGAAAGTCTAGCATTTATCTTTGGCGCATTTTATTTAGGACAACAGCAACCTAGTGAACTTCTCTATGATAGAGTGTCCCTTCATATCAATCATGTAATCATCTGAACAAAGGAAATATCGATCATATAATTATCAAAGCATCTCTAACAAAGGACCATAAATCCAACATAGCCAAATACCGTAGTAAGTTATTCCTAATTGCCTGTTCCAACATGAAATAAGTTAGTCCAAAATAAAATAAAATCCTTAAAAAACATAGCAATAAATAAACCAAAATTGTAAACCCTATTTATGAAATTAAAAGCTCTAAATAACAGAAGTGGTAACTCAATCAACATTGTTCCCTCTAGACTAGAAGGACTTTCTGAAGATTAAAAATGACTGAAATATATACTGGGGAAAATGTCCAGCAAAAGAAAATCATCTTCTAGGTCTTGTATAGTATCTCAAGTTGGATGTTTCTTCCACTTACAAAGTATTGGTGAAAAATAGTGTCATAGAGTTTTCATATTCATGAGAACGTCTAAATCTCATTTGATCACTGAGTGTTAATGGAAACCGAGTCATTCAGAAGACGTGAAGCCTGTAGAAAGCAAGAAACATAGGGTGGGTAATAATGAAGACTTAACTATTCTTTTGAAAAGGCCCTAGTTTTCTTTGAAAACAAGACTGATAGTCATCATATCACCAGGCAAATCAAATTAATATGCACTGGACCTTGAATTAGCTAAAATATGTAGGAAAAGGACTTAGAGCTCTAGTATGCTACTGTTTGAATTAGAGGAGGTTGAAAGTAAAGCGTTTAGCATGATACAGAAACTGAGCTAAAAAGTGCACCGCATCCCTAAATTTTTTAATTACTACTCAAACCAAGGTTATGCTTATGTTGACACTAGACTCCCCTAAGCCCTGTCCAGTCCTAGGTGGAATTCATACAATATGATGACGACAACAACAATAACAAAAGCCGCACAACTTTATTAATAAAATAGGTTTCCATAGTATTTTTAAGCATTTGTTCTGTTGTGATGCTGCATGACTTGATCTTTCCAATATATCCACAGAACACGAAGGGCATCACCATCACCATCATGACCATGTGCATGATTCTACTGTCTCCAGTGTCAGTATTGTTGCAGAGGGAACTCTGGATCTTGATGAGGTAATTGTTGCTCCTTTTCTTTCTAACCCTTCACAAAATAGTCTAAAATTACTGAATTGCTTCGTGTGCATTTGGCATTTTATGCTTCAACCTTTACATCTTCTGTGCTTTTGTTAATGGTTGATCTTATCCTCACTTTTCTTTTATATGATGGTCTAGGTTGACGATTGGCTTGAGAGAGTGATTGAAGAAAAAGGAGAGGACCTCTACAGAATGAAAGGTGTCTTGTCAGTGGATGGTTCTGATCAGAGATATGTGTTTCAGGTTCTCTCACATGCTATCAATAATCAATTCAAAACTCAATTACCAAAACATTCCCATGTGCATAGGTCCCCTTACACCATTTTCCCTAATACTATCAGGGGGTGCATTCCATGTTGGATGGCTGTCCAGGAAAAACATGGGAACCTAACGAGAAGAGGACAAATAAGCTCGTTTTCATTGGAAGGAATTTGGACGAAACCGCCCTTAGAAAAGGCTTTAGAGGTTGTATAGTATAGCATTACAAAATTATTTCAGGTTCTGAAGCAGCCTTGATTTTGGAATCTGGATGGATTTACAGACTCACTTATTTTGTAGTATGAATAATTATATCATAGCATTGCTCACTCGGGTCAAATTTGATTTTAATGTATTATCACAACCAACAAATTTTTACAAGTATAAAAAGTAAGAAGAGTAACATGACTTGCTGAAAAAACATAGGTTTTAATAATCTCGTTTAAGAGTTAATTTAGTTTTTTATTATCATAATTATTCATCTATTATCGTTTAAAACAACATTTTTTACTGAAGATAAAAAGATTAATTAAATAGTTGAACAGGCGTTCATAACTATTAGCTAGTGTTCAATAAGAGATGGATTGTTTAAAACAAAACAATTATATATATGAAATATTTAAGATTATTTTATTAATATAGATTATATACATGATAACTTAATAAATTATGGAACTTTTTAAATATTTACGTGATTTACATATATTTATCTTGAACACTTAAGTTGACATTTAATTTGTAATTATTTTTGTGTGTAAAATAGAAATGACTAGGATTTATTTGAGTTTACAATAAAAATTTGAACTGATTAAATTAATTGGGTTTGTTTGATTTGGGTTTTAATGTATTTTTACCTGATGTGAACTAAATTGATCAATTGAGTTGATTTTGTTCAATTTACGAGGTTATGATAAAAAAAATATTATTTCTAACTATTTTCTATTAGTTTTTATAATAGCATAAGATAAAAATGTTTCTTACTTCTTTAATAATTAAATATTTCTTTGGTCAATATTTGATTTTTCTATCATGATCAATTTGTATGTTTCTAATTTTTTATTCATAGCATGATAAGATACATACATAAATATTAATCAATTAGTTGTTGATGTGAGTGGTACTAGCCTTGAGTTTTTAAATAAAAAATTCGTAATCCACAAATTTTGTAGATATTTTGTAACAATAACATACTCTCAAGAAGTGTATATTTTACCATAATTTTTCTTTTGTAATGGTACAGAACAACATTATAGTTGAAATAAATACCTCAATCATTGTAAATATAATTGGTCAAGTAAGGATTAGGTCCCATTAGAGAAGGAAAAAAGATTCAGTTAAAAATATATCTAAGAAGTATCTATTTTTTTAAAGAAATGGATAGATATCATGACACAAACAATACAGTGTATACTTTGTAACATTAATATAACTTATAAAAAAAATGAAAGCAAAAGGATCTAAATATTGAAATGTTCTTCTCAATTAACATATCCCAAGAATTACAAAAAAATCTAACCGTACTTGTAACAAAGATTGGTTACTGAATTCTTGTATTAAACTGTACAAGAAATCTTAGATCATGTTCTTGTAGGTTTGTTTTAATGTTTTCGACCTTATCAGTTAGCAAAGAGTTCCAAAAGTTGAATGTTGATCCAATTCAATAGTTTTGATATGTGTTTTGTTTCACTTGATAGGTATAAAAGTTTGACCTCTGGAGATTTGTCTGAATGCATAAACCAGAATGAAATATCTGGAGAGATTTTCCTTTTTCTCAAGTGAAGGTTACAAACTTTGTAGAACTTGATTCAAATTCTAAGTAACTTTGTGACCTTTCAAAAAGAATAGAGCTTACTTAATGATAGAGTAATTAAACTGGTTGACATTTCAATATCAGAAAAAGCCACTTACCCCATCACAAAAACATCCCCTTAAATTAAGTTTATTTTAGCTAAAAACTGTGTTCATGTTTGAATCACAGAACGAGTTCATTTTACACATAAACTTTTAGGTACTCATCCATGCGTTTGTAGTTCACTTCAGGGTAAAGCTTGGAAGCTTCTGCACCCTCTTCTCCAATTTCAAAATTTGTTAAGCACCCCTCATAGAATATATGATAAAAGTGTCCAATCCCTACTTGAAGTTTATAATCCAACCCTGCAAATTAAATTTCACATAAATTACAAATCAAAACGAATGGTCTAAGAAAATAAAGTTACTTTCCAAATGTGTTACCTTTCAGTGTTGTAAGAAAGCCTTCTGGAGGTATGTATGTCTTCTCCAGTTCCTTTCCAATGAGTTTCTCCCAAATTCCAATAAGCTCTGCTTGGGAGAGAATATTTTCTGGTGGCCTTAGGTACAATGTTTTGTTAAGAGTTCGTGGATCATCTATTGCCTTGACTGTATATGTTGCAACATCATCTTCATCCAGAAAAACAGCTGCAATCATCATAGAAATGTCACAATTAATGATAAACCATTTTAATGTGGTGTGACTCAAAAACCAAAATCATTTGTTGAAACTTTGGTATTGACCTTTGAGAGTGCCATCCCCAAAGAGATGCACCTTGTCCCTTGGAGGAACAAAAGACCCCATCTGAGAGAGGCTGCCAGCAAAGTATCCAGCAAAAAGGTTTGCAGAGATGTAAGTGAAAGGGATGTTGGCTTCCTCTATTGCTTTCCTCACAGACATTTTATCTACAAATGTTACTCTTCCTGGTTCTAATGCATCTCCCATCCTTGCTGGGTCCAGTCCAAATTCTGAAGGCAAGAAACGCTGCAAGTAACACACAAACAATGTATTATGATATTGTTTAGTATCAGTGTAGTGTCCATGTACATGTATCATTACCAGAGAGTGGAAACAGATATTACTAATGGAGTTACTAAGAATGTGATTCCAGTAATGCAAATGGTGTAATAAACCAGAGATAATAAAGAAACAGTACATGTTTAAAAGTATAAAGCTATGTACTTAATCCAGCATAGTTGAACTAATTGTTCTGATTTTCATCATAACAAAGTAAAATAAATAACCCTTTTTACGAAGGGTAAATACAGCTAGTAAAAGTGGGAAACAACATTATATCATATGACTGATGATCATGTTAAAAAACAGTGCTTTAACAGAAGTATCTAATTTCTCTATTATTTTATGCATGATGAAGAGTGAAAAAGGTTACTGTATCAAGTGTATTTGCCATTCCACGTGCCAATGCTCAATTAAACCAAAATCTGAGGTAATAAACAAATATAATATAAAATTACTGTCAAACTCTTAAAATGATATGAAAGGCAGTACAAGATGAGATAAGAAAACATTTAAAACTGATAAATTGAATGTTTTAATAAAAAAAAGAAGGGTTGACCTTAACATTCCCAGCTTCTTTGATGGCATCGACGAGTTTGGACTGCAAAGTGATGCAGTGGGTCCTGAAGTGAACACCAGAGATAGCACTGATGACAACATCGACCTTCTTCACCGCATCCACAAGGCTTTTGTGATCAGAAAAAGAGGCTTGAACAAGATGAGCACCCTGTTTCTTGAAAGAGAGCAGCATCTGCAGCTTTTCAATTTGAAGACCCAATTCTGGGCGTTGAACCACATAGGTTTCATGCCCTTCAGCCAAACATGCCTTCACTATCCTTCTCCCTATGTACCCTGTTCCTCCCACCACAAGAACCTTGCTTTTCCCCATTCCTTCACTTCAAAAAGTGATTTTCAATAATTGATTATTCCCTTTGCTCTGCTCCTGCTACTGCTAACAATATATATAAGAAATGAGGAGGTGGGTAGCTGGGTAGGTGGAGATCCATCTCAGTTGACTCTGTTTACTGAGTGAGGTAGCCAATTTTGAACAAAAAAAAAAAAAACAGGACCTTTTTGACATAGTTTAGTAAATTTCTTGTTGGAATGTACAGATACTTATTTAGTTAATATTAAGATTACATTATGGTTTAAATGTTTCATACAGGATTAATACGTTTTTATTCCGAAAACGAAATCAAATATATTTTTGTCTTTAAATTTTAAAGATGATAAATCCTTTTAATTGTTAAAGGTGTTTTAAAATAGCTTTTGAACTGTTTCAACTTTTTTTTATACATTCCAGTTTAAATGTCATATTGAAACAATTTGGAACAAAAATTAATGTTATTAGATTAAAAGGGATTATATTTTTTATTTTTAAAATTTGATATGAAAATATAGGAAAGTTTAAGACAGGATGAATTCTAATTTTTTATTTAAATTTTCATACTAAAACTATATTTAACTCAAAATAGTATGTTTTTCTTGGTTTTATTTCTTTTACAGAGTTTATTGATTCAACTTGGTAAAATATTTGCTTGTGTAATAATGGTGTAATAATAGTTTTTACTCTGAGTTACATATTTAATTAATAGTTAAGAAACCATTTCTAGAAAACGTTCTCGTTGCTGACAGTAAAAACATGAAAGGCAAATAAATATAGGTAAGATCTCTAAATATTCTAAAAGCTTTGAAAGTGGTTGATAAAAAAAAATACCTTTTCTCTCAAAAGAATTTTCTAATAAAAAAGAAGGTTAAACCCATTCAGAGTTTGTTATTTTCGTGTTTTTGTTCCACACTCGTTTTTGGCTTTTTTTCTTTTTAAGATTGAAAAATTGCAAGAAATTTATTCTTGTCGTTAAATCAAATTAATCAGGTTAAGTTTCAACTTAACTATGCGAGTGAAGTGGACAAATACTTTTACGTGGCCTACATACAACCTTTGATGTGGATTTTATTATAGAAATCTAGTTATTATTATCATTTTAACTTTTATTATTATTATTATTATTAATTATTTGTATTATTTATTTTTTATTTTGAATAAATTTTTTAAAATAACTCGAGCTTCTTCCTTCTTCCTTCCACAAACCCTAGAACTTCTTCATTGTACTGTTTTCGCCGTGCCACTTAGATCGCTGCCACACCGTCGCCGGCAACCACCTCTTGCATCGTTAATGGCTTTCCCTGCCTCAACCTTAAACTCCAAAACTCCACCTACTTCCTTAAGCTTCTCCTCCATCACCGTTGCGGTGGCATAGGAAGCATGAGCAATTACAGTGTCAGGATAATAGCAGTTTCCCTGTGTCATAATCTCCATGCAATCAGCACCACCCTCTCCACAAGCATAGTCCATAGCCTGTTGCAGGGTTTCTTCAGGAACACTAGGCTTAGCCACACACCACACCTTCTGGACAGGGAATATCCGGGGATAAGGTGAGCCATTGTGTAGAGGGTCACAAGGAGGGAGTGTGAAACCATGAGGTGAAGGTGTTAGAGTGCAAACAAAGTCTCACATTGAGTGAGAGACCGACTAGTCAAGGGTTTATATACACATAAATATCTCCAATGGTAAGAAGCCTTTTGGAGTGGTACCAAAAGCAAAACCGTGAGGGCTTGGCCCAAAGCGGACAATGTCTTACCATGTGTGGAAATCTATGTGTGTGGCGAACCTCCCCCCAACAGAAGGTACATTGGAAGGAATCATTGGTGGCTTGGCTATTTCTGATGTTGGAGCTGGCCTTACTGGTAAAGAGTTTATTGGGCTAAAATCAACAACTGAAAGCTTTCTTGCTGTGTTTTTTCTCCCTTTTGTAACAATGGCGATGACATTTATGTTGCTGAGACAAAAAAAATACAAGCTTTTTTAAGGAATCAAAGTGAGAAGACACCAAAACCTCAGTGGCAGAACCGGAGCATAGAGACAAGCTGCTAGAAGTATCAGCGCGCTGTGGACTCCGACAAACGGCCGCGACAGGAGATTCTAGCGAAGAGCTTGCCTACGGCGTGACGTTTCTCTTCTATTTTCTTCCTGGGAAAAGGCAAAAGAGAGCGTAGAATATGCTTTTGGGCTTTTGCATTCATCCATTGCTCAAAAATCAGTTCAGTTCGAAAAAGGGGAAGAAGAAAATGGAATTCGAGAAAATGAAAATGAAATTAAAGATGACAAAACATAATAGAATAGAAAGAAAGCCCTAAAAGACTTGTTCATGGAATCCAGAATCCATGACAAACAATGTTCATGAAAATCTCCTATTACAGTATTTGGGCTGAGATCACCTTCTGCTGCAAAAAGAAAAAAGAGAAGATAGAAAGAGATAAACAGTGTGCGTTGCGTTGCAGAGAGAGTGGTTAAGGTGCAAAGGAGAGATTACTGTACACCAGAACAAAAGCGGAAAGTAGCGGTGAGGCTGTCTTCACTGACGTCACTGTTCATCGGAGGCCAAGCTCCCAATTCAATTATAAATTAATCCTAATTTCAAAATCTTTAACAAAAATTCAAAATTTTAATTTATTGTTTAAAATATTGCCACATACAAGGATATACATAATAAAACATATTAAAAGGTCATGTGCAGGTCACGTAAAAATTTTTGTCCACCTCACCCTCACAACTAAACTGAAACTTAACTTCGTTAACTTGATTTAACGGCATGAGTTAATTTCTTGCAATTTTTCAATTTTAGAGACTTAATTGATAAAAAAAAATTAACCAAAAACAAATGTGATACAAAAACACGAAAATAGAAATCTCTGAATTGTTTAACCTTAAAAAAAAGATAATAACAATGTGCAATCTAGAAAATTTTAAAATCCAACATTTAAAAGTGGAAAAAAATGAAAGTGAAAACTTGATTTTAAAGGAAGATTTATTCAAGAGAATGAGATAGTTATAAATTTAATTTTAATCAATTCAATCCATTTAAATCTGAATTTTATATGCTTTGAGTTTGACTATGTTTAGATTAGATTGCTAGTTTTAATTTTTTAAATCTGTGAATTTGAGTGAGGGACATGAATTTTTATTAAATACTTAATTTATTATATATATATATATATATATATATATATATATATATATAATTGTTTGTTTTAAAGGCAAAATGCACGTAATTACACATAATTATAAATCACATTAACCAAATTATCAAATAACATTAACCCAAAATCACCCAAACTAAACAATTATAAATTGAGTTTGAAATTAAAAAAGAATTAAACATATTAAAAGTGTGAAAATAAATTTCAATTTTTAATATAAATTTATCCGAGTAAATATTTTTAAAAGTTCTCAAATTTACAGGAAAAAAAAACAACAATAATAGTAAAAACTTCTATTATTAAGTAATAGAAAACAGTGATTATATATATATATATATATATATATATATATATATATATATATATATATATATATATATATTCAAATATTGTAAATTAATTATAATATTAAAATAATTAAATAATTATAAATTGAGCTTTGAAATAAAAAAACAAAAGATAAACCATAAGAAAAGTAGTATGCCATTTTACAACTAATTAAGTATGCATATTTTAAATTTGATTTTGCAGGGTACATAGATAACCTCAAGGTCTTTTATTTATTTTTCTCTTTTTTCTTCTTTAGAACATTCTCGAGAAACAAGAGAGAAAATCAGAAGGAAGGAAACCCATTCAACCTCTTTCTTCTTATTCTTTAATTCTTCTTTTATTTAATTTTCTCTCTTTTCTTCTCTAGGACCAAAACCCTTTTTTACCCAATTCTTCTTCTTCAATTTTGTTGGAAAATGTTACTTTAACACCCAAATTTGACACTCTTTTAACACAGGTCAGGTGTTATTGACTGATTGGGTGGTTTTTTAATTTTTAAAAATGATATTGTTAAATGAACTGAGGGACAAAGATGGAATAAGTGAGGGGCAAAGATGGAATGTATGATGTGGGGTTTTAGTTTTGGCGCTATCTTTCATTTTTCATTTTCGTGCTCTCTCTCCGACGATTCTCTCATCTTTGCCCAACGTAAAATCTGCTCCTTCGCCAGCCTCCTTGTGAAAGGTTGTTTTCGTTCTCTCATCTTTGTTTTCGTTCTCTCATCTTTGCCCAACGTCAAATTTGTTGTGGGGTTTTAGTTTTGGCGCTATCTTTCCTAGTTTTCTCAGGCGTTGTCATTGTGAAAGGTTGTTCTCNTTGTCGGACCATCATTGTCGTTGTGGGTGTCTCGTGAAACCTTTTTCGTGTCGTTATCGTCGTCGCAGCATTCTCGTTCTCGGACCATCACTTTAGTGGTTTGGGTGGTGATTTGCTTTTCGGGTAAGTGCAAGAATGGACCTTTTCTAATCTGCTTTTTAATAAAGAGGTATTTATTTTTAAGCGAAACCTAAGTTATATATTTGTGGGCATTGTTATCACTGCAGGTCCAATGGCTTCAACAAAACCTACTGTAAGATAAAATTTTATGTGTTATTGGAATGGATGATGTATAAAGTTTGAAAGTTAGTATTTAATGTATGTTATTTTAATGTTTTGTAGTGGCGCCTTCGTATTTTCATGGAATCGGCTAGCATTCTTGAAATGAATACCAAACTACAATACCGTCATATAGAGCGTCTTAATATGACCCCTTTTAAATTCTGCATGAACCTTTTAAACCCTATAGAGGTGAATTTAAAATTATTGAAGGAGATGGTTCAACGGTGGGCTGGGAGTGATGTTAGTTTTAGGGTGTGTCAACAATTGGTTCCTTTAAATGTTGTGGATGTCTTCATGGCCACAGGGTTAGACATAGGTGGAATTGTACCATGTCCATGTGCGGAGATTTGATATATGTTGT